>NW_024539951.1:0-26868 GCF_016647785.1 Suillus fuscotomentosus | reverse complement strand
AGAAACAACCTCGTCACAACACTACATGTTGGATTCTCTCCGCCGCACAGTTCTGTTATGTGGCAGCATTTTTTGCTCATTCTCTGCCTAACCTGAACTCCATCATGGTGGAGCCTAGAGAATCTCATAGAAAACATGCTCACAGCCGTACAGATCTGACTCTTCCTGATCGTGATGCCAGGATTCAGGAATGGGACAGGATTTTAGAGTTGACTAGAGAATTTGTGGAACTTTGACATAGTACATCAGCTATCTTGATTTCGACCATTATTACAGAACATGCTTTGACACGCTAATGGAGGCAGTGGCAGAAAACAATTTAGAAATATGTCAAGTTGACATCTAGTAGATTGCTATCTCTTCCACCACAGTCACAGCCCTGCAGAAGTTGGCACTTTTACAAAATGTTTTTATTGAGGTAGAATGACATCAAATGAAGCAGAATCAAATGAGACGGTTGAAAGTGCAAAAGTCATGCAGATATATTGCCTGCTGCTATACATGATCCAGCAGTGTTAGATGAGAAAAGCTGCAAGGTCGATCAGACCCCAGCTGTCAGGGAATTGCAAATTGGCTGCATTCTCCAGCACCAATGATGGTTGCCCCTATACTCTGATGCTAACTGACCTTGCGCTCCCTCCAAGCTGACTTTGAAGCTGTGGTGTGTGACATGTTGTGACTTTAGGTGAATGCATAACTGTGATTTCTGTGGACGCCAGCTTGCTAGCTGGAAGGAACAGTAACAGCATTTGTCTTACAGGAAGTCATCCACTATCACCATCAGGTAAAGTTTGGTCCTCCTGCATCTGACTGTTTTCTGGCTGACATACATTCCTATCGCATACCTCCCATAGCTCCATGGCCTCTCACATCACTTTGATCTTCAACACTTTGACCAGTGGTGGAATGAGGTCTAACCCTGCTCACACAAACTTTTCCCACATTCCAACATATCGTCTAGGAAAATTCATATCAGATACCAGGACTTATGAGCTTTTCCATGATCATGAACTGCTGGCCATGATTCCTGCTCACTACAGGAATGGCCTGAGATTTCTCAATCATGACATTATCTGTTTTCAAAAACTGCTGCAACATCCTAGACCTTCATACCGTCCTGATCTCTTGCAGCTCAAGTATGAGATCTTTGGAAGGGAAACTCTTGGTACTGAGCAAAATAAGGGAGTGGTTTATTCAGGAGGTCCGTAGTGGATGTCTGGCTGACCAGCCTGAGACATGGATGTCTCCCATCATGAACTCTTTCTTGGCTATATGTATTATTGTGGATCTGTGAATCCTTGTCATAAATCCCTCATGATGAATAGTGTTCTAGATGATCCTCAAACATACGGTGAGTCGGAAATCTAATATACATCTGCTCAAGGATCAAAGTTCTGACCCATGACAGATTGGTATAGTTGGGCAGAAAAGCAAGTGGTTCCAGGTTTATGGGGAAGACTGCCAGAGAATTCTGAAGAATACCAGGCTGCTATGTTGCAAGCCATCATAGCCAAAATTGCACTGGAGCCTCATACAGAGTCTCCTGGGCCATGCTCTGAAATGTGGTGCAAGGGCATGATCGACATGATGATTCAAACCAGACTAGAAATTGAGAGTGAGGTTGCTGTGGTGGTATATTCTGTTCCGTTCATTTTCACCAAATCATGGCTGATACTCTCTTATTATCAGGACAAGTCCTGAACAAGAGATGCCAGGGTATGCTGTTATATATGCTCTGTTTGATGAATGAAGAATGCTGACATTGTGGTTCAGGAATTATATGTCTAATGAAGCAGTGAGAAAGGCAAGGGGTCGGCCCAAAGGAGTGTGCAACAGCATAATTGTGGTGCCTCAGATGCAGTCCAAATCCCCCATGAAACTTCGCAGCATGAATAAATCTGGATGTTTATCTGGATTATCAGCCCTATCCATCAGCGGGGATCTTGTTCCAGAAATACCCATGACTAAAGATGCTAAAGGTTAGCGTGCTTCCTCTGATTTTGCCATCCCAATCATTGAGAAATCTTAATCAGAAATGGAAGAGCTTGACCAGGTCCTGAGATTAAAGACTTCCCCTCCAGACTCTCTCCTGGCCGTAGCAACACCTACCAGAAAATCTGGTGCTTTGGCAGATAGGTAAGCGGTCCAAATTGATTTTTATCATATGCCTTGTTTCTAAACATAGCAGGAATACCCTCTTAGATCTGGCATCGTTGAACCAGGTGCTTACTCTTTTGCATCTAAACTGGTTAATCATGCGGCTGATGGCTGACATAACAACGACAGGCAACTGCGAGCTTGGCACTGGAGTCTCCAAAGAAGCATCCAAGAATATCAGCAGAGAATGATGTTCCTGCTCTAGATTTGTCTATCTTTTTCTTGAAAAGTTGCATACAAGTTCTGCAAAATCTATGTCACTGACGCCAGCAAGTTTCTTGCTCTATGATCAAGAAGCCATACTGAAACTTTCCATTAGGCACAGCCTGCCAGAAGGCTTCATGTTTTCGAGAACAAGAAACCATCCGAACCAGGCCAGACATCATCAGACTTTGCAGCAGCTGCTGTTGCACCTTCATATGTCATGGAACTAAGATCTGATTACGGTACACCAAGTTCGAACTCCCCATTGTGTTCAGAAGATTTGCCGTATGATATGGATGTGGACCAGGCTGTAGATGTCGATAGTTCACTTGGACATGCATCTCTGGCCACCCCTGATTCATATCCAGAAGATTTGCCGTATGATATGGATGTGGACCAGGCTGTAGATGCCAATAGTTCACTTGGATATGCATCTCTGGCCACTCCTGATTCATGCCTAGACTTACCAGGGAACGATACATCTTCGCCAGTGGCTTCCAACCACCTAGAAGAATCTGTTGCATCTATATTCACTCCTCCAGGCACACTGCTTCTATCAAAGGATGATCTGCAGATGTTTGCTATCTCTTCTCCTTCCTGTTCCAGGATGGAGCTTGAACGGTCTTTACCTATTCCATCACCCTCTATGTCCAGTTCTGATGAATCTGCTCAAACACCTCCGATCACTAGCAAAACATCCAAAGGCACTTTGGTTTTTACCAAGAGTCACGATACCAAGTTTTCCTATGATTCAGTCACATTCATACCCACTGCACCCAGATCCAGAGTCAAATCCAAATCCAAATCCAAATCCAAATCCAAATCCAAATCCAAATCCAGTTCAAAGGTACCTGTGAGTATTGTTTCTCATTGCCATGTCTGGTTTAGTACAGATAGCAATTGATGTATTCTAACCCACCTTCTCAGATACATGCCCCACCTGGCCAGAACAACGAGAGTCAAATGTTGAACAAGGGCAAGGAAAAAGCAAAGGCGACATGTTCAAAAGAGTCTCAAAATCTAGTCTGCAGGAGAGAGCAAATAGCAAGGACGAGAGAAATATGGAGATCTCAGATGAATCTCCAATGCCTCATCCTGGTCCTAGTACCAGGTCCAGGATCACTGAGACGCTGCCTGCAAACATGTCAAAAGTGGCTAAATCTTGTCAGATTGCTCAGGAATCTGAGAATCGGACATGGAGTGACAGGGTGGGTTCTCATTTTCTCATTTCATCGAGTTCTGATTGTAATGATGTTTTGCCATTACAGTTTCTTACATTCTTGGGTACCTTGGGCGTGATTGGGCCCAATCGCCTGCACTTCAAAATGATATAAAATTGCAGGTTGGCAAGGCCATGATCTCTAGAGATGTTGAGGTATGTCTCGTCTATGGTGTAGCTGTTGCTGTAGATCTGATTGTGTTGAATGATCGGCAGAAGCAGATCAAGAATGACATGCATGTAATAGTCAAGTATGTCTATTGGATGAAAAACGGAGGGGAGCGGTCAAACTTCAAGAACAGCCTGAAGTTGGTTTCAAAGTTCTATTTGAACTTTTACAAATGAGGTCTTAGTCTATGGTCTGGTATATGTTGGATTGTTGAGTCCTCTGTACTTTACTGTTTACAGCCAATATCTTGGGCAGGTAGGACATTGGTAATAGATAGTTTGGGCCAACCGTTGTGTGGGTACGATCCATCTGGTGTCAATCTGATCCATATGCATGGTCCAGTCTACAGGCAGACGATGACCTTGGCCTACCAACTGACTGTGCCACTCACGTGCCTGATGCATCGCCCATCCATTCCCAGATACTCCAGCTGTAATTCCACGTTCAATAGGACAGCAAATGAGTGTTTTGAAAAGTTCATCCACCAAGTGGGCGGCATGAACTTTAGTTTCTGGAAGATGAGATTCGATAGAGTCTGTTGGCGACAGAACTTTGAGACATCCTGTATGATACCAGCGGTTGCAATTCAGACAAAATCTTTGGATCTCCTTGTCGGGACTGAAAGGCTTGTTGCATGCAGAGACACAAGAGAGGTGGATTAAATCATCCTATGATCAGATGTCGGTCAATCATGTTCCCGAACTCTTGGAGCTCATGACAGACCTGAAGTATGGGCGGTGAAGAGCTTGCAAACCAGCGTGTGTAAAATTCATTTGAACACCAAGGTTTTTGTACTCCAGACATGTCATCGAACTTGACTACCTGAATGGTGCCTTGAAGTTCAATAACAAATCTTGGTTGGTCGCACAGATCTACAAAAGCTGTGGATTGTTCTCACCAGCTAATACTTTGGCTTCTGCCCAGATGGACAAATCTGACTCCAACAGTTCTTGGCGTCCCATGCACAATAATCTGGAGTCTGACTGAGAAGCCTTTTTAAAAATTGGCTCTTCAAAGTCTGCCCTCCAATACCAACGAATCTTGACCCAAAAATGCTATAAAGAAAGAGATGATTGTGAAATTATGATATGCTAGCTGTTGATGGATGCAGACCTCTGAAGCCCTTGCACGCTTGTCTACACGGATACATTCAATGATTGCATACCATAAATCATTGGGATCCACTCCCTTACGCCCTTCTTTGGATGCATACACTGAAACGCTATGTGCAACATGACTCAGATTAATTAGAACTGCATATGAATTCATGCTAAGCATGCTTCTAGAAGAAACACACCTTTGTCCGACTTCGTATTCGATTTTATTCTCCCCTTCTTCATCTGAATCAAGGTAATAAACTAGTTTATTTTCTCTGAATCAAAACAAAGTTATAAAAGTGCAGCAACTGACTCACGGATTGCACGTGTAGTTGGTAAGTCATTGAATTTCTTTAGGGACATGCCCTTGGGCAGCTCTGACATCTTCAAATTATTTTGGGTGCTAGTGCAGAAGCTTGAAGTTGTGGACAAATTGTATCAATGTTTTCGGTCTTTATCTGTTAGTCTGCACTTTAGCCAAATATTATGCAAATTTTGTCCTATAGATGTCAAGTCAGGGTGATGGCTCACGTGCCTGTTTTAGACTGTACTACGTCATATCAAAATCAATCTCTCAAAGCCCAACTTAACTGTGCACCAATTCTGTGCTTGCTTATCCTATAAAAAGTGACTAACTGCTAGGTAATCTTTAACTTTTAATACCCAGAAAAAATTGTTTATCAATCTTCAGTGTCCACTGCATATATTCCACCACGGAGTCACATATATGTCTGAATCTCAACCACATTCACCCCAGCATACCTCAGGATGGCTGGATATGCAGCTATCTTCAGATTCTGACTTGTATGGCAGCTCTGATCATACAAATCATGGAATCTACAGATCACCATCAACTTCCCCTTCACCCACATGCATAACAGAGACCTCTGAAGATGGCTTGAACTTTGGCACCTTCCAGATTGATGGATCTCCTACAGCCAACTTGGAAAACTTGCAATCTGGCAGGTCCTCCGTTCAAATATCATGGCTTCAGTTGGAGCTTCCATCAGGGGAGAGCTCAGAAATGAGATCTGATACTGGTGATGATAAAATTCTTCCTGCTCTATGGTCTTCTGAGGAATAATGATTAGATGATGTCACTGGTTCTGATACAAGAATCAGACATTCTCATCCCATCTGCGATGATTTGTCTGATATTCTGGAAGAATACATGCAAAGACATGAGGTGTCATCCGATGCTGGTACACCAGAAGGCCCACTGTCAGAGTCAGATCAAGGTCATGCTGATGATTATCACCCTGAAAGCTTGGAGGAATGTGGTCCAGCATGGACCAGATCTCATCTGGCTGATGATTCATCCGCAACTTCTGAGCCCCAAGATGATATGGAATCTCCAGGTGAATGAATGACTTGAAAAATACCAGACTCCAAGCCTATCTAACCAAAGGCTGTAGCGGATGTAGACCCCATGTTGAACTTGGCACGCCCCACCCTATGGGTTCCTGCTTTTGAGCAGCTTCACACATTGAATCCTCAGATGCCTGTCGGGGGTGCAGTCCTTAATTTCTTCCTAATGACCAAGTGGTGTCCCACACGTGGACTAGGCCCTTTGCAGTATGCCGATATAATGGCTGTGGCCCCTCCAATAGTCAACAATCTGGGTCAGATGCCAAACTTGGATGAAATCCAGACTTTTCAGCAAAGGCACTTTGTGCCTCCTTCTCAGAAACATCCTGTGGCCCAGGTTGGCTTCATCTTGGATATATCTCAGCACTACTGTGTGGCCATCTTCGATTATTGCCGTCAAAGTGCTCATATTATGGGACGCCATGTGACTTCAGAGGCCAGACCTGAAATCAGTCCACAAAGTAACTGGGAGGAATGGCATGGTCCATCGTACTGGAAACGCTTGGCCATCTTGCATGGCTGGCCTCATGGAGATCCTTCTGCTGTACACGTTCATGAAGATCCTAGATTCCGCCTACCATCAGCATCAAATTGTGACTGTGGGCCAATTGCTTGTTCCATATTGGAGCATTTTCTAGACAAAGGGTTGAGCCACCATGTAGATGGGAGTTTGCAGCGCCCAACCATACCCTGTGGACATACCACTCGTCTCAGAATTTTTGAGATGGTGAAACTCAGCTGTAGACACCAGTGGCATCACTATCTATATCTTGGTGGCCATCTTCCAGATAATTGGGACCCAACCGATCGTATCTCCAAGGCTGCATTGGAAACCAGAATGGAAGTACCTCAGCAGATGGCACACAATCACCAGGTCATAGTGACTCAGCTTGCCACTATGTTATACAACTGCCCAAACTGCCGTCCAAACCTAACCCATACCACAACCAGCATCTCATCTTCTGGTCTAGCACCAGGGAATGTAATCCAGAATGATGAAGGTCTGGATCCGGATTCTGAAGACCACAATCCAATCAGGAACTTCATCCGGAGTGACCGGATGACAGACAATCTGAAGCAGCTCTTGGATTCCCATTCATTGACCTCCAGTACTCATATCCACGATACGGATACCAGACCATCCAGATGGCAGCCTTTTAATCCAAGCTTTGATCAATACTGGGGTGGACCTACCCTGGAGTCCATGCGGCCCATCATGGATGCTGGTGAGATCTGGTCTTCATCCCGCAATGCTTGGATTAGTGCGCTAGGGTCATCCGTGCTCTTCAGAGACTATGGTTACAGGATTCTCCCCAGCTTCTCCCAGATGTTCTGGTTGGGCCCTCCAGTGGACACCCTGAATTGCATGATGGGCATTGGAGTATCTGATACATATGATCCCAGCTGGCAGGTTTCTCGCTGGAATAATGAAGGCTACAGTCTGTCACGTTGCTCCCTATTTCCTGATGACAGAACAGTTGTTGCCCGTGATGTGCGTATCATGGGAGCATCTGAGATGCTGCTACATGCCAATCAGCTGGTTTCAGAGAATGCTGAGATATACGAGACTCTCTTTGTGTATGGGGCATATCCCATCACAAACCACCGGATCTCCCTGGACCTGGAGCTTGACATGGATATTCCTGAAGAAATCGACATATCAGTGGACATTGACAGCTACATATGGGTTACCCAAGACTTTCGTCCAGCCCTTAGCATAGGGATCTACTTGGCCCCTGTGATTGAGCAGAATGCCCCCATCCATAAACATAACCACGTATATGTTGACATTCTCATGCCCCAAAGTGCTGAGGATCAGGGCTTACATGGAGCTCAAAGGAATGAGTGGTGGACCAAGTCTGTCCCTTTGAGCTCCATACCTCATGTGTCCTTTGGAGTATTGAGCACAGCAAATCACACATCCAATCTTCTCCTCTGCTTTCCCCGCATGATTCATAATCGTACCAACTCGTCACGGCGCGCCACCCGCATTCCTCTTGACATCATTGATTTATTTTGGAATGAAGTGGTGCTACCTTCTATATCTCAGGAGGCGTCCAGTTCTTCCCTGCCTTATGTGGACACCACGGTGCATGAGATCAGATACAAATCTCGCAAAGGTGGATCCAGTCAGCCAGGTAGCCAGAGACCCAAGGCTACTCCGGTCTCCAGAGTTGCATTTGAAAGGATTCAAAAAGGATGAGGACTCGTATCAAAGGTCAAGCAATGCTGGCGCCATATGGATCCTTCTTCTTTGTCTTGGAAGGCAAGGGCATCAAACTTTGGACCAAGGACGGCCAGGATGGCAGATACGACACGCCATATCAGGCTTTGAAGGCAAATTTCACAAACTTGGACTGGGATTACATGATGGACCGGAATCATGGAGAACTGTACTTGGACGTGGGCGTGAGCTTCAACCCCACTGGCCAATTTGTGGGTCTTTGGAGGCTTGATGCTTTAAAGGCCTCTTTCGAGAAAGGAGGTTTCAGAAAAGGCACTACTCACCATACCAGCACTTTAGGGCGTTATGGAGGCATTCAGGCAGAAATGAGACAGGCACATTCACGTTCCAGCCAGATCTGCTTCAGATCTGCTTATCAGTTGTGCTACGAGGCCATCAGGCCCAACAACAATGAGCCCAAGTTTGTTTCTGATAGGGATGCCTACAATCTTACCGAGGGCTACCTGAAAGAATGCAAATGGACCCAAGAAATCTACAGCGCAGGTCCTTCCCGCCGTGCTTATGGATGTCGTGATGAATATAGGATGAGTGGACAAGCTGCTTTGGAGGTGCTGCCCCACTTGAAAGAACGGGTAAGTCTCTGGCAATTGACTCTGGTTACCATATTGCTTATGTATGTGAATCAGGCCAAAGGTTTTATGCAGTCCCGACCTATTCTTTGGATCCCTTCCCATGTTTGGTTTGGACTCATGGATGGTAGGCTGGAGGGCTTGAGGCGTGCCCAAAAAACATTGAAATTGGAAAAACCCCTCAACTATGGCAACAAAACCAGCATCTTGTGTCATCTCCTTCGCTGCATGAGTTCCACACCTATTGTGATGGATCTTCATCTACAAGAGTCCCTTCGACGTCTGGATGTTCAAAGAATTTGTGACCGAGATGGCATGCTCTTTCTCTATGACATGGATGAAAAGATTGTCTCTGAGGACAGTGCTGATGTCCGAAAAATCATGGGTGCCAATGCCAAAAGCCATCGCAAGACATGGACCCTGCCAGATCCCACGACCAGTTCCAACGACTGGCCTATTGGTCCACAACCCAGCTGGAAGGATGTAGTGAAGATGATTGAAGATCATCCTCAACTTCTAATGAGGCATTGGGTTTATGACCCCATCTGGGATCCAGGAGATTCGGATGTCGGCCTACTTTTTATCCAATTTACACGAGAGTTTTGGTTGCAGCTAGCTGTGGCTCACACCACCAATAAATTTGCGGATGCTGCCATAATCAATCCCAGGATCTGCAATGATCTGGAAGAAGCCATGACCTGCTGGTCCTTGGATCGTATAAATCAGTGGATCATCTCCATCCAATTCCAGGCCTGTAGTGCTGGACTGGAGGGAGACAAACCTGGCCGTCCTCATCTCTCATTTGTCCAGAGACGTACCACATTCTTCCCCAGTGAAGACTCTGCACCGTTGCAGTCATCAAAGTGGAAAACTTATTGGACAGAGGGGTACATTGCACGATATCATGAGCTGTGCTCTGGACTATCTGAAGCACGATTGCTACATCTCCATGATCGCCTGGACATACTATTCGCCAACCTTCAATGTCTACCGGATGTCAACAAACCCACCGCCAAAAGTCCTGGCTCTACTTGGACACTAGCTTCTGGTCATGACAGTATCAAGATAGTGACCAACTCGTGTTTCTATCGCATACAAAGAATTGGAGCATGCAAGCGCACTGCTAAGAGGCCTGCTGTCCTCAAAAGACCCCTAGACTTTCGAGCAGCTGTCATGCAAATGCAGGGACGTGATCCCAGGAGGAATAAACCAAAAAACACAAAGAAGACTCAGATTGATCGACGTTCTACGAAGGCTAAGAATTCTAGAAAGCCACCAAACAGGCCTATCAAGGTATGATTAAATCAGGACACGTACTGAAGATGACTCATGCTCACTGCATCAGATAAGTGTTGGTCCACAAAAGACCTTGGCTTCCCCTGAGGCCTCCGGTTCTAACACAAGTATCTGGACCCAGACAGGAGATGAGTTAGATCACCAGCATAAGAATGCTGAAGTCGAAGGTGAAGTTGCAGGTGATACTGAAAAAAGTGGAGATGATGATGAGTCTGAGACAAATTCATTATTTGATTACGATGGAAGTGATGAGGAGGAGGAGGAGGAGGAGGAGGGGAATGATCCAGATATTAGCACCTTTTAAGTATTGAAGTATTGCATTTGAAATTAGATATTCAGCTTGTTCATGACTACAGTTAACTGTATCCTATCCTATCTCATCTTCCATGAAGTCACTGTACTATAAAACCCTTTGAATGCTATCACTTGAGTGTTGACTTTACATAAATGACATCATAACAGCACTTTGGTCAGGGTTTATGCATATGAGTTGTACCTCTACATACAGTCTTCATGCATTCTACCGCACCACATATTCACCACAACTTGTTGTGAATACGTGGTGCAGTAGAATGTCTGAGAGTCTCGACAAATGGCATGTTCCATCGATACCCAGATGACTGGTAGCAAAGCTGATCAACACCAGTATACAAATCCGAGTCGTTGAGTAGTTAGATTTCCGTAGATTTGAATTGATGTTGCTTCTCAGATTGTATCAATGCAAAATGACGGAAAGCCGTGTATTTAGACTGGAACGAAGCAACAAAAAAGCTACAGAAATTGGGATATCCACCCGCACGCTCGTTTGCTCCAGCTCGTCTGCCCTACCCACCTGCTGACAATACCCAGGGCCTGGCTAATGCAGTGTGCCACTGGCAAACTTCACGAGAACTTCGAGCGTTTTTGCAGTCTACATGCAGTCAGGAACCTGGATATAACACCACAAATAAGTTTACAATGGGAATAAGATTGGTACTCACCAGATTCGATGCCTTGATGTCGTAGCTCTGCAGTAGTAGGTATTACAATTAGTAGACTAGACCACGATAAGAAGAATGAAAAAACATACCGCTCAAAAAGCGGTCCTAAGAATTTTATGATGTATCAGTAAATTCAACTGTCAGAAATAAAAAATCACTGATAAGTATCATGAGAAGCAGTTAGAGCAATTACATCTTGCTTTAATTGCTTGTTCTGAGCTTGCAGTTGAAACACGGAGTCGAAAGAGTGACTATATGCGCCCTATTCGCAGTGTATATATGATGTTTGGACATGAAAATGAAGCAACAAACTCACATTATTATGCAATGGTGGTGATATACCCAGTGGTAGTAGAAATAACTGACCAAGATCTGATGTAGATGGAGTGTCTGAAATGAAAGGATCTGTAATTTCCCTGTTACTGGACAATAAGTTTGGAGAAGGGGTGCTGGTATGATTTAAGTGAGGATGCAAGAGTGCTGAATGAATATAATTTGCAAGCATGAAAGACATGATGATGGCAAAATCCAGAGAAGTGAATATCAAAGTATTGTCAATTTGTCATGCTGCCTGGTATGTCATCAAAGCCGTTACACTGTGATGTCGCCAAATCATCATCTCAATTTCAAGGATATTAGCTGGCGTCAGCAGCCACTGCACAGTGAATGAAAAAACGCACCTTTGAGAGCCTTTGGATTAATTTCGAGTTGCGTCGCTCAAGACTCATTGAACACGTTGAGCTGCGCAGCATCTGTGTTCAGAATCACAGCCTTATCAGCTCAAATCAAACACGTTGTCGAGTGTTTGTTTGCACAAGTTAGATTTCCATCAACCTAAGTCTATCGACGACTCCAAACTTACAAACCCATCGTTCTCTGTGCGAGGGCATCTGACCGATTCTTACTGGGCATCAATGATGGCTCATGTTGGCTCGGTAGACCAGACATTGGTTTCCAACCAGAATTTGCACTGCTACCTACTGTTACACTGTATGGGTAAATTCTGAGAGACATCTGCCAAGATCAATGACTTCTCCCATATCCTCAAATGAAGTGAGGTCTTTCAGCATAGCAGGCAAATCTTGTGGACAAATGTCCAGGTGTTGTAGAATCTTTGTAACAACTGCACAGGCACGGGTGTAGCTGGATGATCGTAAGGCTATGGGTTGTTTTTTCTTGTGGGATGTTGTTACTAAGCTCTGTCCCATATATTTTCTGGGCTTAAGAACCATAGAACAAAGCGCCAATAGTGGTTTGGCATGCAAGCCTTTTTAATCAAGAGATTTAATGGCAGTGAGCAAGTGTTATTGTAGATACACTTGCCTAACAGTTTGTCAGGTGGCAGCCATGGAATGAGAGCAGCCATCCGCCATAAGGTCTCATCTGTGCATTCTTGAGCTTGACTGTTGTTGCCTGGAGTGACTTCCAGAGATCTTGAGCTGTGCGTGTGATAGAGTGTTCCATATGTAAAAAAATGACCCCCATGTGCCAAAACAGGATTGGGATTGTATTCTGCATGTAGTTGGCCTGGTGGCTGGATTCTACAAAGGGGGTAAATTGTGAGGTAACCATCCTGGACACCATCCATTCATAGGCTTACAGCAAATCTCCAGGATATACAGTCACAGTCTCCGCATCATAATCATCCAGGTCATGAGGGCTGCAGAGGAATTTTGTTGCTTCAAAAGGCACTTTACCATCGTGGGGGATCTTTGGGAAAAGAAGTGTCCGGAGTTGGATGCCAATGACTGGAAAGAAATAGGCATTCTGTCCCTTAGAGTCATGGCATGGAGGAATCAGTACCCCACCCTGGGACACTGAGGCACATGGGGTACTGAGATGTATACCTGGCCATGGCCATGGCCATGGACAATCCTTGATGGTCCTGTGCCAGGCCATCTGACCCTCATCTAGGGGACTGAGTGTGGATGAGCAGCAAATGCAGAGAAGACTGAATGGAACTTACACCAGTTCAGGGGGCAGACCTACTGCTATAGGACAATCCAGAACATATCTGTGCTCATTTTGATTATTTATGCCCAAAATCAAATCTCTCATCACCCCAGGGACATGAGGTTGAGCAGGATGTTTGGCCTGAAGCTCCATGTCTGAGTATCAATGATGAGCAATGATCACATTAGAATATTGAAGGTCTAAAACATTACCATGTATATCCACAGGCATAGTGGCATGAATTCCATAACGCTTTTCCAGATATTCCATTGTAAGGTTTAGGGGCCCAGGCCTCACTGCCTCGTGCACAATAACGCACTTTCCTGCTGCAAGACTAGACCGAATTTCTATTAATAATAACTCATTTTCTGTAATGGCCCCATTTAGATGGGTCACAAATTTGGACCCTGATTTGGAGGCAGGAACTGCCGCAAGTTTCTTTGTGAGGCGAAGGTCTTCGATCAATATATTTTGTCCATCTCGCATTATAGTGGGCAATATGGTGATATGACCATCATCCCATGTCACTACCTCCGTCTCCAGGGGAACCTGTGTGCCCAGCATACCTGAGGCCAGATCGAGTCCCCTCATTCCTGGATCATTTGCTGATGCCACTGCATGCTGGGGAAAATTGTGGGTTTGTGAATGGATCCCATCTGCTGTTTTATCCTGGACTGGAGAAGGTGTCCAGGAAAATGCAGGTGAGAGTATTCCAGTTGCGGCCAAAGTATTTGCCGGCTGGGGTGGTTCTGCCAGTGCCCGGGCAGTGCTCCTGTGCTGACGTAATTTTCGTTTGCAAGCAGCTTGGGCATCTCGACGTTTCTGTTTGGCCTCGGGTGGCAGTTTGCGCTCATATCTACGGTTGTACTCTCTCTTGCGCTCTGGAGACACCGCACGCGTCATGCCAATCTTGTGAGCTGGTCGTGCTGCGTTGGGTGATGTTTGAGTAGTCTCAGGCTGGTGGCAGTTATAGCGGAGGAAATCCGGCAGTTTAGGGTTTACTTCCTGTGCGGACTTCTGCATCAGTAAAAAAAACACGTTACTTAAGCTGCCTTAAACAGACTTAAAACCCACTTAAGTGACTTTGGCTAAGTCAATCTACTTGGTCAAAATTTCAACTTTAACGTGTTCACAAAAAATTGTTGAGCTAGTCTTATATACATATTTTGTTGTGGTTCGCACTAAAAAAAAATAAGATATCCCAAGTGGATGATGCAGGAGAGAGTAAACAATTCCTGGCAAAGTCAGCCAAGTTGATTAAGTAACGTGTACTTTTACTGATGTGCGGCACTTTGAAATAATGCATACCCATGGATCAATATGCTGTCATTCCAGTTGCTTTGGCAATCATAAGTGAGGGTCCATGAGTGCCACTGATATTGGTGCAAAAAGATGGGTGACTTGTCACTGTCAATGACAATGGGGATAGATTCCAGCAGCAGGGCAATCTGTCTGACCTTGATGAGTCCATCGCGCTCCTTTGGGATGCACTACTCCTTCGTCCTCTCGGTCATCCTCTTTGATCAACGTCTCTCAACAATCTTGC
This sequence comes from Suillus fuscotomentosus, assembly GCF_016647785.1. Lineage (NCBI taxonomy): Eukaryota > Fungi > Basidiomycota > Agaricomycetes > Boletales > Suillaceae > Suillus > Suillus fuscotomentosus. The sequence continues at coordinate 12,065 of NW_024539951.1, read as the reverse complement.
AGGCAGCCTTTATCACAGATTTAAGCAGCAGGGTGTCCCATCTGATCTTGATGAAGCCATTGAGCTTCATCGGACTGCACTACTCCTCATCCCCCCAGTCATTCTATTCGAGCAAGATCTCTAAGTGATCTTGCCATCAGCCTTATATGCAGATTCAAGCAGCAGAGTATCCAATCTGACCTTGATGAGGCCATCGAGCTCCTTTGAGATGTACTAGCCTTCCTTCCCCTGGTCATTTTAATCACTGCAGGCCTCTCAAAAATCTTGCTGGAAGCCTCATGAATAGATTCGAGCAGCGAGGCGTTCTGTTTGATCTCGATGAGGCCATCAAGCTTCTTCGGGATGTAATACTCCTTCGCCCTCCCGGTCATTCTGATCAATCAATGTATCTCAACGATCTTGCCAGCTGCATGCGACAGAGATTCGAGCAGCGAGGCATTACATCTGATCGTGATGAGGCCATTGAGCATCTTCGGGCTGTGTTACTCCTTCACCCCACCCATCATTCTAATCGATCCGGGTTGCTCAATGCTCTTGCCATCAGCCTTACAATTAGATTTCGACAGCGGTGCGTGCCGTCTGACCTTGATGAGGTCATTGAGCTCCAGCGGGATGCACTACCCCTCTATCCTCTTGGACATTCGGATCAAAGCAAACCTCTCAACAATCTTTCCATTATTCTTCAAGTCAGATTTGAGCAGCGGAGCATCCCGTCTGACCTCAATGAAGCCATCGGGCTCCACCGGGATGCACTACTCCTCCATCCACCCGGTCATTCTGATCGGGCAATGTCTCTCGGCAATCTTGCCGCCACCCTTCATCACAGATTCGAGCAACGGAGTGTCCCGTCTGACCTCGATGAGGTCATCAAGCTCCAATGGGTTGCATTGCTCTTTCGTCCCCCTGGTCATTCCGAAAGATCATCATCTCTCAACAATCTTGCACCCAGCTCTAAAGACAGATTCAAGCAGCGGGGTATCTCGTCTGACCTTGATGAGACCATCGAGCTCCTTCGGGCTGCATTACTTCTTCGCCCCCCCCAGTCATTCTTAGCGATCAGCGTCTCTCACTACTCTTGCCATCAGCCTTCGAGACAGATTCAAGCAACGTGGTGTCCTGTCTGACCTGGAGGAATCATTTAGGCTGTTTGAGCAACTACCCTACATATCACATCCAGCCTCTCATACAGATTTTAGATCTGCCAAGGTATGTTTTCGGTATACTATGTGCGTGCGCATCAATATTCAAACTGATCATCCTGTATTTTGTACTGATGACGAAGCAAATAACATGACAACATCGTCCAAGTCCTTGCCCAGTTGTGCTCCCCATCCCTCCATTCTCGACAGTCCTTAGGTAGCTTGATTTGGCGAAATAGCATGGCAGACAGCGTGGAAAAGTGTAGAGTGGCCTTGCTGAGTTGTCCCCCTGGTCATTATTGTCATCACATCTGTCTCGTCTGGGCCACCTTTGCCGAAGAGACGAACTACGACTCCGTATTGGTTGCCTGTCAAACTGCATTGAAATTCCTAGATCAGCATGTGACTCTGTTATCACCTTCTTTACGCCATTTCGATATCGTCAGGATGGCTACTTCCTCGGTTGCCACAGATGCTTTCTCGTGCAGTGTTTGTCGCGGCGCACTGACAGCTGCTGTCGAACTGGTGGAGCAAGGCCGTGCAGTATTTTGGACCCGGCTGACATGCTTACGCTTACCACTCAACGAACTTTCACTGTCTAGTGACACGGGCGCAGCCCTGGCGAAAGAGTTACAGCAGCTAAGTTTTCGCCTTTGCAGCGCATTCGATAAATCCACCGAAGACCAGTCCCTAGACATCCAGCAGCTGACCATGCAATGGGATGATGTCGTCTCCCGCATCCGCATGATGTCTGCCTTTTCTCGGTTTCTCCTACCCCCGCTGTTTTCTGACCTGCGGAAAGCTGCAGAGAAGGACCGGTCATCATCGTCAATGCTAGTCAGTACGGCTGTGACGCTTTGATTGTCTCAAGTTCCCAAGATTCCATCCATGTTCCAATTGATATCACGCAGACCCAAGTCTCCAAGTTGTCCTCTGAATGCTGAAGTACATCCTAACCCAGCTTGATTTTCAAGTAAGCCTTGCCAATCCATGTGTTTTCTATCGCTCCTGGTCAACTGTATCGAGGTCATCCGCGATCGCTCTGCTCGTACAATCTCCTTCTCACACCGTCGCTACATTGACTCCATGCTCAACATTTACATTTACAGTCTCGAGCATGCAAACTCTGTTCGTACTCCTGCTGTGTCCGGTGTCAATCTTAGTCTCGCAGACTGCCCAACATCTATTGAGGAAACACAATATATGCTGAAGGTGCCATATCAGAATGCCGTCAGTGCACTCAACTACTGCGCCGTCATGCGTCATGACTCGTCCGGATATCTCACTCGCAGTCCAAAATGTTGCCCAATTGTTAAATGCATTCTATGTTACCTCAAAGGCACTCGAGACTTTGTCCTCACTGTTGGCGGAAAGCTTGACTCTCCGGTCTTTTTTGCACATTGCGATTCTGACTTCGTGAGTTCACCCGACCATGGACGGTCTGTCTCAGGTTATGCAATCATGATTGGAAAAGATGTATTCCCATGGTCTACAAAGAAGCAAAGCGCTACGGCTTTGACAGTTTGCCTTAGTCCAGGAGCAGAAATGATCTTCCGGATCAACTGCGGTATGGTCATGATGCAGACTGCTGATTGTGGTATTGAAGCTATGGGGGAGTAGTACATGCTCAAACTCATGGTCGGATGTCCCGGATTGAGTTGGGACATCATCCTGAAGCAACTCTGTGCAGAACACAGAGCGGACACTAACAAAAAGATCGTGCGGTTAGAGCGGAAGACTCGACAATGTGGAAAGGGCACCTTTATCGAGAGTTAGTCGAAGGATTCGTGTTTGGGAATTTGGTCTTGGTCTTGGCTTGGATCACTTTGAACATCTCGCAATGGTGCGATTTTTTCTCTCCTTGATTCATCCATGAATTCATTGATCTGTGTTTACAGTCGCTGCGCATGTTTAGTAAGTCAAAGATTCAGTTTTTGGGAGTATGAGCTGTGGTTTGTCACCATTGATATAGACGAAAATGAGAAAATTGTAATATTGTGTGGCTTTGTTTGGCACTGCCGACATAAGCAAAGAAAAGCGAACTTGAACCAAATCTTTTCTCTGTCTGTTCTCTTCTTTTACTGTCACTTACTTGACAAAGTTCTTCCTTTCTTTGATTTGTGTCTAGAATATTATGTTTATTCTTCTTGTCCAGTATCACCATGTCTCTATGAGGCTGGTTGGACTTTCCTGTGTTGGTGTCTCTATGAGGCCTATCCAGGGGTATTGTTGGCTTGACTGTGTCTCCCTGTCCACTGAACTGCGCCTCTATGAGGCTGGTTGGACTCCTCTTAGGATGGTGCCTCTATGAGGCCTATCCAGGGGTATTGTTGGCTTGACTGTGTCTCCCTGTCCACTGAACTGCGCCTCTATGAGGCTGGTTGGACTCCTCTTAGGATGGTGCCTCTATGAGGCCTGTCCTGGGGTATTGTTGGCTTGACTGTGTCTCCCTGTCCACTGAACTGCGCCTCTATGAGGCTGGTTGGACTCCTCTTAGGATGGTGCCTCTATGAGGCCTGTCCTGGGGTATTGTTGGCTTGACTGTGTCTCCCTGTCCACTGAACTGCGCCTCTATGAGGCTGGTTGGACTCCTCTTAGGATGGTGCCTCTATGAGGCCTGTCCTGGGGTATTGTTGGCTTGACTGTGTCTCCCTGTCCACTGAACTGCGCCTCTATGAGGCCTGTCCTGGGGTATTGTTAGCTTGACTGTGTCTTCCTGTCCACTGAACTGCGCCTCTATGAGGCTGGTTGGACTCCTCCTGGGATGGTGCCTCTATGAGGCCTGTCCTGGGGTATTGTTGGCTTGACTGTGTCTCCCTGTCCACTGAACTGCGCCTCTATGAGGCTGGTTGGACTCCTCCTGGGATGGTGCCTCTATGAGGCCTGTCCTGGGGTATTGTTGGCTTGACTGTGTCTCCCTGTCCACTGAACTGCGCCTCTATGAGGCTGGTTGGACTCCTCCTGGGATGGTGCCTCTATGAGGCCTGTCCAGGGGTATTGTTGGTTTGGCTCTGTCTCCCTGTCTACTGAACTGCGCCTCTATGAGGCTGGTTGGACTCCTCTTAGGATGGTGCCTCTATGAGGCCTGTCCTGGGGTATTGTTGGCTTGACTGTGTCTCCCTGTCCACTGAACTGCGCCTCTATGAGGCTGGTTGGACTTCCCTGTATTGGTGTCTCTATGAGGCCTGGCCTGGGACCTTGGATGTGGTCTTCTTCTTCCCTTTCTTGTCCAGTATAACTATTGTTACAATCGCTCTATTTCCTTTCCTTCTCACTTTGTTGCTAAAGAACTATCCTAGTTCGTAACAACTATGTCTCTATGAGGCTGGTTGGACTCCTCCTGGGATGGTGCCTCTATGAGGCCTGTCCTGGGGTATTTTTGGCTTGACTGTGTCTCCCTGTCCACTGAACTGCGCCTCTATGAGGCTGGTTGGACTCCTCCTGGGATGGTGCCTCTATGAGGCCTGTCCTGGGGTATTGTTGATCTGGCTCTGTCTCCCTGTCCACTGAACTGCGCCTCTATGAGGCTGGTTGGACTCCTCCTGGGATGGTGCCTCTATGAGGCCTGTCCTGGGGTATTGTTGATCTGGCTCTGTCTCCCTGTCCACTGAACTGCGCCTCTATGAGGCTGGTTGGACTCCTCCTGGGATGGTGCCTCTATGAGGCCTGTCCTGGGGTATTGTTGATCTGGCTCTGTCTCCCTGTCCACTGAACTGCGCCTCTATGAGGCTGGTTGGACTCCTCCTGGGATGGTGCCTCTATGAGGCCTGTCCAGGGGTATTGTTGGTTTGGCTCTGTCTCCCTGTCCACTAAACTGCGCCTCTATGAGGCCTTTTCTGGGGTATGTTGAATGTGATATATCTAATGTTGGGTATTTAAACTATGGCTTTGAATAATTCTCCAGTGGGGCGACCTGGGGTATCTCATGTTGGACAATATGGGCAGATATTGGGTATATGGATAGATGTTTGAACTACAGTTTTGGATATAACACTCCCTTGGGCAATAGCACTGTCAGATAGCATGGTCCCCATAGGTTGGTGATCATGTGAGTCTTAGGTGGGGTAGCCCAGAGTATCTCTCATTGGAAAGATGTTTAAACTGGGGTTTTGGATCTGACACTCCCTTGGGTGATAGCACTGTCAGATAATCATGGTCACCATAGGTTGGTGATCATGTGAATATTAGGTGGGGTAGCTTGGAGTATCTGGCATTTGGCAAGATGTTTAAACTGGGGTTTTGGATGTGGCACTCCCTTAGACCATAACAATGTCCCTGATGCCCACATTAGTGGAAGAGGTCTTCGTCAAACACAAATCACCCTTTCAACACTACTTTTCAGAGACATTCAACAGATCATAAATAATAATCATGATATTTGAACGTGTTTTCCCATCTATCAAGCGGTCAAGTCGATCCAGTCAATCAGCACGGTCACTAGCGCGTACTTGACTATAACATCTGTATTATTCGAACGCAAATATTTTGGATGCTCCGCAGATATGATCAAACTGAGTGTTGCAGGCCCCAAAGCGCATTCAGGATTTGGGGCATGTTATCACTGATGTCACCACAGGTTGAAAATTGTCATGTGAATCTTAGGTGGCATAGCCTGGAGTCTCTGATATTGGGCAATGTGATTCACTTCATGGAGGTCTTCTTTTTAACGCTCAGCGCTCACAGAATTTGAGCGCAAAACATCATGTAGATTACAGAAGTCACGGCCTATATTTGTCTGTTGCCATATTTGTGGTTGTTTCTGTCACTACTTATGCTCAGTGAAAACCGGACAGTGCGGGAACATGCGAGAGCGTACCACATCCTGCACCGCCAGCTGAAACCGCCCTCGCACGATCTCGACAAGAAATACGGACGAATACACGATGTAAAAGGAGTCCATATCGTGCGTCGTTGTGCGAGAGTCGTTCAAGTTGTTTCTACACGATGTGGCACTCCCTTGCATTCCTTACGAACGGTTTATATCATATTGCTTCAAGTTGCTATCATTAGTATTAATAGTACAAAATACAAATACAACACATTGGAATGGTATGAATCACTCTTCGCATTCTCGTTGCCCCCGGTGCTCGACACCTCGCTCTCGCTCTCAAACTCATAAAGCTGCTCAGGGGTAGGGTTCTGGAACGGCACGAATATCTTGATACCGTAGGGTATCTGGCGCAGACCATATGCAGCGTGCATGCCAAGGGGGACAGTGAAAACTTGGTCGAGCTCCTCCAGGGTCTTGCCTTTTGTCTCGTGCACGAATAACAAGATGAGCGCCCAGAGAAGACAGCACCATGCTGCGTACCAGCTGAAGGCACCTTGTTGTTTGAAGGCCAAGACGAGCGAAGGCCAAGTGATTGAGAGAATGAAGTTCCAGAACCAGGTGGTCGCAGTAGCAAAGGACATGCCGTTATCACGGATAGAGAGGGAATGCCTCTGTGGAGTACATGAACGGCACTGGGCCTTCGCCTGGAGAATAGAAGATCGCGAAGAGGTCTGAAGGAACATATATCAATGGCAGTATCAAGTACCAAAGGGATGACGTACATATTCCGATACTAACACCAGTTACATGCCCTGTCTCCGAAGTACCCCAGAAGGAGAAGCCCGCAATTAAAAGACAGATGGCCATGCATGGAAACATGAAAAAAGTGGGTTCCTCCGCCCGTAAGTGAGTAACTGATGCTGCAGATATCACAATGACTCACCTGTATTGTTGCCTGACCCGTAGGAGTACTAGAAAGACAGCAGCAATTGCGCATATATGCACCCAGTCCCATAGTATTCAATAATATACTGGCTTGAATATTGTTGACAGAACTTACTACGGCAAATGCTCCGAGTCAGGGTGCTGCCATTGAAGAAACTTAAGTGTTTAGGACTCGAGTGTATTACTAGCTGCCTGCGGTGTTGTTGTTGTATGGGGAAACACGACGGTAAGGGAACAAGAGACTCGGGGGTGTTGATGACATGAAGACGGACTTTAGATTTGAAAAGGTTTTGTTACTTCGCGCACTGCAGTGACGTGCATATAGATAGCAAATGTAAATATTACGGAACTCATGCAAATGCAAAGTAAGTGCGAGGGAAGCAGAATTCACGCAAGGTTTGTGCAAAGTTCATGTGTTTGCATGCGCTGCGCTCACAAGAAAATACTCATCATTTGCTATCAACCAGATCTACATGATATGGCACTATGCGTAACACTCTCGCACGCTCTCACATGTTCCCGCACTGTCCGGTTTTCACTGGGACTTATGTGCCAATTCCTGTCAGTGTTTTTGTCCCAATTATTGCTACTGTTACTGTCACTGTTACTGTCACCTTTTCTGTCACCGTTTCTGTCAACCCTGTCCCAATTCTGTTACTGACTTACTGTCACCTTTTCTGTCACCTTTTCTGTCAATCTGTCCCAATTCTGAATGTTTCTGTCCCTACTTCTGTCTGAATTTGGCACGTGTTCCTCATGTCACTTTTCTATAGCTGACCAGGTTTACTCACGTATGTCACTGTGTTGTTTGTAATTTGCAATTTCACTTCCTGCACCCACTGCGTACTGTACTATAGCTCCATTACACGCTATCAATTAAAAATATGGTCCTGGTACGTTCAACTTTCAAGGTCGACAGGTATCCGATTGTTCTTTTTCTTGATACCTGTTGCCTCCGCATAAATTTGCTGCATTCGCTATTGCGACTATCAATTCAAGTCTGCTATTCAAGAGCAATGCCGTTGGCACTTCCCATCCCTGTTGCTTCGCTTTCAAGATCATCTCGATGTCAGTCCCGGTATGTCTGATTCAACTTGAAGATGAGGAGGCTAGCAGAATAGATAACGCACTCAATGCAGCTATGTTTGACATATACAAATTCTTCCTTCTGATCTTACAATGCGTGCATGAAAGGGGAGTAATTACATTCTTAGTTTCTTATCCTCCTCAAATGTGTCCTTCACCTGCAAAGCACTAGTACTATATCAGTCCTGCGGATGCATCGTGCGTGCAAAATTCCAGTAGATAGGTGCGCACCTGATAGCATGCTGCCCCAGGGTGACTCACCCTCCTCGACTCAGAATATTAGCTGACCTTGGTGCATCACAAGAGCAAATGGTGTGTTGACCTTGTGGTGCAGAGTCTCACACCTGTTGACATTGACAATAACAATGCTCGGGTAGGTTTCACACTCTTTGTGACTAGCCAGAGAACACAATAACCATTGATGGGCCCGCTCACAAGACAGCTGATACCATAAAAGTGGTTGGCACCCAGAGCAGGCCAGCAGCACAATCAGCCAATAATACCCTATTTTTGAACAGATGGAACAGACACTTTTCTCATCAAGTATTGGTAATTCAATACCAGATGCAGATCACATTGTAGTAAGTATTTATTAACTTGTTGATGTGTATTAATTTCTTACAAGACCAAGTGCGAGTGCAATTATATTCACAGGATCTCTATTCCAACATCTTCAGATGGCATTGACACTTTATTGGCAAAGCCCCGTATTAAAAATACCTTTTCAATAGCAAGACGGGGACTTGCAGTATTTTTTGCCGGAACTCAAGTGTGTTTATGCAAATTCAGAGGTGCTTGCGTGCGCCTTGCCAAATGTGGGAAGCAGGTATGTTTTTGTCCGACCTGGAAATTTCACAGTGGTCTTACTTTTCACAGAGACACGAGAAAAGAAGCAAATGATATGCAATCATGTGTGATGCGCTACCCACTACACAAAAATCTCGATATTTCTGATACTTTTTGTTATATAATACTATACCAAGCGTGCAATCACCATAAAAGCAGTTGTATCATTACTAGTGTCTGACACCAATTACCATATCCCCTAATATGTGTCTGAATTTAATATATAAAATGACTTTCACCTTCAAGGAGTGTTTTATTGCTATTAATTACGGTCCATTTGTGACGGATCTTTGTCTTGAGAGACAAAAACAATGAAATTAATTGGCTATACACCGCTACTTAACAAGATTTAGATATTTGGCTCAGGAATGAGGAGTTCCAGTGATATAATTGATGAAAAAGGGCTTATCGATGCTTTGAGGTGCTCAGATACTAAGCGAATAGCACGGATCTCATTACAATCTACACAAAGTTTTTCTGAAATCTATTGACTGCAATGATTTCTTGTGAAATCAAGACATTGTTCTAACCCCGTGCATTAGATGTTGACGAGAAATGGAAACTGAACACCAAGTCAAAAATCCTCCAATGAAAACTATGGTGATCGTGCATGGTATGGTTGTTATCAAAGACCGATCTGGCACTGTGAAAATACCAGCTAAAAGGCCCAGAGTAGACAATGCTACACTATTGGATAACACATATTCAGCACTATTGTGATGGATTCAAGTGAGAGTGAGAACATACCTTGTCGTTCGCAACAAACTAGGAGCGCTATAAATGATAGCAACCTTCGTAAAGTGGTATTGCAAGTTATGAGACTGTCAAAATGTTCAGGGGTGAGAAAATAACCGCAAGAATAATCTATTGAACTTGAGCGCACAGCAAATTGAAGAGACTTCATCTTCTGCCCAAAGTGTTGTGCCACAACGCCCGCAAAAATGCAGTGGACGCTAAGGATAAGTGAAAGAGAGCATAGTGTTCTTGTTGTTACTTGGGAACCAATATTCGGAATAGCAAGTATGCTAGCATCTACTGCCATGATAACTCCCGCCTGGGAAAGAACAAGCACATGAATATCAGAAAAGTGTACGTTGATGGTAAATCACATACCAGAGTGCTGTGCTTTATGTTATCGTCGTTGAAATGGTCAAGGAATTTCTTGATATCAAGCAGATTGACAATACCGTCAACGTGAAGTTTTTCAACATGCTCCAATACCATCACTGGAACACCAAACATAGCAGCTGTAGATAGCAAAGATAAAAACCGGATATTTCGGTTTCGTTTGCTTCCCTCAATTGAATGGGTCCGCATCAGACGAGCTTCTGGAAAACCATAGTAGTTGAGAAACTGGTGATGTCCTTTCCCGCAAATTAGAACTAAATTTTCGGAGTGCTGATCCTGTCACTTACGTAAAATATTCCATATCCTTCCTGTTAGTTTATGCGAGTCAGTTGGTATTCGAACGAGAGCCGCAATCAACACAAGCGCACCACAGTATGCGACGCCTTGCTCCTTCAAGGATGCATCGGAGTTGAGAAGGTTCTCTGCAATTCTGTTTAAAAAAAGGAAAAGGTTGCATAATGTCTTGCGAAGTACCAAAGCTAATAAGGCGAGAGATCACTTTCTCCGTTTGGTCAGTGCTCCGAAACAATGATGCCGCAGTCGATTGTTCCAGAATCAACCCCTCTATCATTTATTCTTTGATATCAGTCATTGCTTGATATAAGATGGGTTTCTTACCTGCCAGATACCATTCTAAGTGTGCGCGTAGCTCAGTAGCATCCGAGCGTTGCATACTATAATGTCTTGGAAATAAATCAATGTGCTTCCTGAAAGAAATTCGTGTCAGTATCCTAGAAGTCTCTTTTCTACCTCATCAACATGTTCTAACCAAATTGTGCCTCCAGCTCGAGCCCTGACACCACCATGGAATTATCAGCATAATCGGAACGCGTTCATTGGGGAATAGAACTTGCTCTTATGGTTCCACTCTCTTGCAAAGGCGCATTCCTGGAATAGACGGTCGGCGTTAAAATCCTCAAACCAAGCAATGATGCGGGCATCCGGGACTACGCAATAGTATTCGTAGTAGTCTCTGTCTTCTCTTATAACAGGCTTTACGACCATATACCATGTTTCTTCCTGCAATCTCCTGCGTGCTGCCCTTATCCAGTTCTGAAGATTGTTCAATTGATTAGGCGTGTATTTTTTTACATTGCTTCCTGTATATGTTTTCTGTCTCATTGTGAGATATGCGACAGACAAGAATTACCGATGAATATTTACTTACCATTGAGACGTCGAAATAATACAATACTCCTGAAGGATGGACGATTCCTTCCCAAACACCGTAGCTGTGTTTCCTTCGGGAATGACGTATTCAGTTTGGTTCAGTAGGAAAAGGACTAACTCAACCCACCTGAAGCCATCAACCTGTTTGCACTTTATCGAGTAGTCAGGGCCAAGCGCAGAATCACTAGTATCATGAATAAATAAAATTAGAGATGTCCATGGCAGGCCCAGGTGCTCCAAGTCAGGCTGGCACTGTGACTGTGCTGCAGGACTGGCACTACGTCGTCGTAACTGACCTAGTACTAGTACTAGTAGTCACACTGACCGGGAAGTCGCGCTGATTCAAGTCAAAGGACTTACTGCATCACAGCTTTTGAATACATTTGCAACCTTGATGGCCATGAGGGTATGCCTAGTTTCAATAAGTCAGCATCTGTAGGAGTACTATGAGTCTGGCTCAGAGTCGTTTGCCATTTGATTGATGTGACTTATATATATACTACCTATCCCTTTGTGTAGTATACACACCTATCCCTTTGTGTAGTATAAAGGCGGAGACCGTGACGAGTCACGAGTAGTTAGTCACCGGTCAAAAACGTATTCAAGGTTGTGAACAAGAATTGCCCTCAATGTATCGACTCTATCTTACTGTTGTCACGGGCGTGCCCCTGTAAGCGTCACCCCATCTGACTAGGAAAATGCTATGCCCCCATAATGTTTGAACTCATATAGATAGTGCTCGTCCTTGATGAGCTTTCTAGGCTTTTTCTTTGATTCTACAGGCGTGTCTGCCCCATCGCTGTCCTCCTGCGCTTCTACAGGGACCTCAAAGGCTGCGACAGGTTCCTCTTCTTTGGCTTCTGTAGTGAAATTCTGCGCAATGCGGTCCTGCGCACAGAGATCCTTGACAGTACCCTTAGTATCGATGCGACCATCCGGTATGCGGACGAGGTAATAAGTGCCAGGGAGCATGAGCTCCA
>NW_024539950.1:0-26948 GCF_016647785.1 Suillus fuscotomentosus | reverse complement strand
TATATCTTCCTTTCTTGGGCCCACACCGCCAATCTGTCCAACATTTGACAACCCCTTGTTTGACCCTTTTCGTTAGCCCCGTTTTCTGCACGTGGCATGTACGACTTGAAATATGTAGAATGTAGCATGAAATCCAACCACCCGCTTGCGCGCGCACGAGGCGCAACTGAGATTTATCATGTATGGTCTTGTAGGGCAGACTCGATAAAATGATTCACTCATTAGTCGACGTCGCGGTGCAGTGTAATCGGGGATTGCTCAGACTTGTTACAATCAGACTACGTCGCCTGCAAGGAAACTGCCTCATCATTACTATCAATATCAGCACGATAACAACATAGTAAGTAACAAGCAGGTAACAAGCGCAAAACAGCAAAAGAAAATGTTAAACAAAAAAGATAATGACAGTATGCAGATAAAAAGTATATCCACTCCAGCCAAAGCAACGCGAGAAGTGTAGCACAACAAAGTAGATACACACAACAGCCTCGGAAGAAATAACGTATAAAAAGACGAACAAACGAAACAAAGGAGACAAACACGCCTCGGGACGCGTCTAAAACCCTGTAAACGATCGTAACGCGCCAAACACCCTCCCCGCTAACCCCGCCCCCTGAGGTCCAGCACTAGGATCAGCAGGTGGAGGATCAATCTCGTACCCACCTGCTAATACCTCCATCATCCTATCCAAACCCATCTCACTCGCCTTCTTGTCCCCCCAAAACTGCACGAAAAATCGACGTCCAGCAGAAGACACCCGGTACTCAAGGACTTTACATAACACGAGTTTTCCGAGGGTGCTGCTTGGATCAGGGACAATGAGGAGGAAGGCTTTGTCGATGAGCTGTAGTGGGTTCGTGGCGAAATCGTGGAGACGATCGGGGGTGAGTTGTCTGTGGGGGCGACGGGCGAGGGCGGGGGCGATGGGTTCTAGAGATGAAGGGATGTCGCTTTCTTTTGAGAAATCTGGGGCGAGGTCTGTCATCGTACAGGCGTCGCGGAAATCTCGGGTTTTGGTTAGTGGGAAGAGAGCAGGGGGCATGGTGACATCAAAGTCGAAGTCGAAGTTGCGGTGGCTATCGGGCTCGAAGTGTGGGTGGGTGGTACTCGCGCCGTCGCTGCTCCCGCTGTTGGGGTCGGCTTTGGTAAGAATTTCGTGAAAGGTCGTGGAGTAGTAAGATCCCACTGGTGGATTCGTATCGGGTAGGCATAGTAAGAAATCACCAGGACCTGGGACTGGGTCAACGGGTGGAGCGGGAGATGGTTGGATGCGAGGAGTAAGAAGAGGACCAGGCTCGACACTTGACATGGAGCCATTGTCTTTAGCTGCTTCATTGCGCATCGCCAGCTTTCTTCGAGCACTACCAACATGATTGAAATGATGAAACAATGCAGCAGTTATGTTCGACTCACCGAGAATTACGGGCATTAATTCGCTTCCTCTCTTTCATTCTCTCGGCTTCTAATTCATCACTAATGGGAATCAATACGTTGGCGAGTTAGATTGAAGCAGGGAGCACATACATCTCGCCATTTTTTATTCTTTCCTTCAACCGCTGCCTGTATTTTTTATTTGCCTCGCGATGTCTGTCTGATGTTTTTGGAGCTGTCTAGAAACAAGTTGAACGAATGGATAAGCCAGAATGACTGAAAGAAACATACCGAGTTATTGCGACTATTCATCATCGCTGAAATTCCTTCTGTATCCACTTCCATTCCATCGCCTGCATAATCAGACTCGATGTCTACGCCAGAAGCCGGGGATGGTAAGGCTCCTGCTGAAGATGGAGTGGGACATTGAGCCCGAGGTGTCTGTCGGCTGACGATCTGCGACTCAGAAGCCATTGCTAGCGTGCGCTGAACAGGACGTAGAGTTGTTGATGTAGAGAGTGTCGTGTGCGATGACGAGGAAGGAGGTGTAGGACAGCGCGGAGAAGCAGAAATTGAGGTATCTGCTGATGTTGCGGATTGCGTGGATAGAGCTGATAAAGTTGCTGCATTAGCATTAGGTGTCACAGATGCAGGGAGTTGTATGGTCGATGAGGCACGCGCTGCAGCTGCAGGGTCATCGACGTGATTTGGAGGTGGTGGGGGTGGTGGGAAAGTGTAAATAGGTGGAGCAGGTAAGCGGGTGGATGATACAGGTGTAGGTTTTGATGCAGTTATAGCTGGTGATAGCGCAGATGAAGGAGGCCGCGGAGAGGTTGTGGATGTAGGTTGTGATACATTGGATGACGTCGGAGGTGGTGTAAGTACCCGCGGAGTAGGTCCAGGTATGGGAGTGCGTATGGATGAGGTGGGAATAGGAGCACCAGCACCGATATTAACACCAACAGCAGGTGCAGAAGCGGTAAGAGACGAGGTAGAAACGTTATTTGCGATGGATAATGTCGTCCCATGTCCTACAAGCGATGCTCTTGGCAGGCGAATTGTCAGTGGTGTACGAACGCGAGGTTGAGCAGTACTGTTAATCGGTTCTGCTGATGCCGCTGCGGGTCCCTTGGAACGCGTATACGGTATAGCACGAGTTGGCGAAGAAGTAGTGGCCGGTGCAGGAGATGACGATGGAATGTCATGGGTAGGAGCGGAAGCTGTAGTTTTTGCGCGCGTCTGTGGCCGCATGCCTGGAATAATAGCTATAAAATTTGAACTTGATGAAGCCTGAGAAGTCCGATTTCCGGGCAATGATAAAAGAGGAGGCAACAATATTTCGGTCGTTAAAATCCCTGCAAGTCAGAGTCAGCTCAATTCAAGGATTTTCGGGAACAACCAAGCACTGTGTCCCGCCCAGCTATCAAAGTTGAAAAAGAAAAAGACCGTGAACACTTCCGTTAAGCTCTTTCCATCTTTGGTGTTGAACTGGCCCATCACAAATTTAAACGTCGTAAGCTCATCGTGAGACTTGGGCAGCCAGAGGGTATCCAAAAATGCCAGGACCGTAGGACATTCGAGAGTCTGGCAGCGACCGATCAGTTTGCGTGGGCATAAGGAACTCGGTCTCCATTCAATCATTGTCTTTTATACGATGGGTTCTACAAACTCAACAAAATACCGCATCATGATAGTATTCTGATGATCCCCCTTGTCTGGAACCCAGGTGAGAACGAAAGAGCTCATCGGGTCTGTTGAGAACACCTATCGGTTCATCAACGAATTAATTGATAGACAAGATGGGACTGATCTACTTCTATTCACAGTTAGCAGTCCCTGCTACGTATCAGAGCAATGGATCACCGGCTCTTGCACTAATTTTTCTGCGAGAAGATGGTTCTCATGGTTCTCATGGTTCTTACGATCACGAACTTCGAAGGAGAGCCGCAGAAGATGAATTCGGAGGATAGTCACCTTTGAATGATATCAGATCAAAGTCGCTATACATCAGACTGCAGACGCAGAGGTTTTTACGAATAATGATCCGCAACCAGAAGGGGAGGGGTATGTGAAAATAGATTTTTCCTCGTCTGACGAAGCATTGCAGAAAGTCACAAAACACTTGGCTAATATGATCAAGCAAGACGTTTATCCGACTGTGGACTTTGTTTCTGCCTATGCGTTGAACGTATGACCCTGATGAGCATATGATATATGATTTCAGTAGTGCTGTAGGACGGTCACACAAGCAATACCTGCCCAGGCTGACGCCTTCTCAATGAAAGGGTTGAGCCATTTAAAGGAGACCCGTCGTTTGCGGCATCGACCTCAGCTTCGCAAGTCCCTGCACCTGGGGTCAAGATGCATTAAAGCCTTCAAGATACTGATCGAGAGAGCTAGGCTGTAGACAATTCGATCAATCATAATCTGATCCTTACCAGGTGTCAGTTGGCGATCACTTGTTAGATGGGATTAGATGCCACCTCCCAATGTCGATTGTATCAGCTACATCAGACTGCTTTCAAACAGGATGACCTACTCTTGGCACGACCTACTTTTGTTCGTCTTTCATCTATAACGCTGCATTACCATTGTAGTTGTGGGATTGGAGCGTCCTGGTTTCTATATTTGCATGTACTGTAGTAGTATGGTGTTTGTGCTCTTCTTTTTGTAAACATGAGGATACACATACCACATACAAAATACAAGGCATCTTGTAAACCTAGTTGAGTCACTCCAGATGTTAGTGTCGATTTCTTTGGCATGGCGCGAAGTTAGATTGTCCTGAGGTGGTCAACGACTGATTCGCGGGGTATTACATATAGTGCGGCCACGAATCTCGTACAAAGTGTGACAAGACACGGGTCTACATCAGAATAACGAATATGGGTCGATGTCATCGAGTTAGAGATTGGCTGGAACAAAAATGGGAAGTGGAGAGAACATGTGGTTCATCGTCGAACGTCGTCAATACCATCAACATATCGCCGGTCAAAGATTTGAGTGATTCGTCTACACAGCACTTGAGCTGTGATGCAAACATGTGGACAACAATACACACCATAATACACAACTTAAACGAACGGATGGTCAACTTCTTCGGCTCCAAACCAAAGGTCCACCGTCTCAGTGTACAGTTCGTCCTTTGCATTGGTGATTGGAGTATCACTATTTGTGTCAATTGGTTTGAAGAGTTTGTTGTGGGTGATACTCTAGGCTGTAAACCGACCGCTCGGATACCATAGATAACACCACAGCAAGACCTACATACGTAGACGTAGTTCCTAAGCCAAGCACACGTTCTCGTCAGCTTTGCCTCGTGCTTTTATTGATAGCAGTAGGCCCGTCGACTCACCATCTATGTTTGTCATTACCAGAGAACCCGTTCTCATTCAGATATTTCGGTACGCTTCTCTCGTAGTCCAAATGAGACATCGAGCGGCACCGTGTATTCTCTGACCGGTGATACGCTAGCGATCACGCCCCGAAAGACAATGTGAGGCTATGATACTGACCAGGTATGAGGTATTCTGCACTTGCCTGGCGGGACGGCGCATCATCACATGTTCGGAAGATGGATCACTCCGACTATGGGGGGACCTGATTAGTGGTGCACAGATTGGCAACGGCTGGCAATACGAGGAGGACAAGGAAGCAACATTCACCATAGAAAATGTTGGCTCCAAATTGCAACACCGGTATGAGCGGAAACAACGATGGGAAGGCGAGGTTGTGGGATGTCAAATGGACAAGGCGCACTAATTGGATGTCGTCAGTATGCTGCAGTACAGATGGTCGGCGAGTGGTCGGCGGATCCAACGACGGGACTGCATGGGTGTGAGATGTCAAGAGCGGAGAAACCGTCCTAGTAATCAGACTGGGAGCCAGTGGGTGACGGCGATCTCGCGCATCTTATGATGCTCCACATCGAACTCAAGTCTGATCAGCACGAGTTGCTCAGGGCGGTTGGCCAGCTGAAATGGAAGTTTCCGAACCTGTGGGAATTAATCAATCTCCCAAGACACAGCAAGAACTCGTGGAAGTGAGTACTCATTCTGTCAACTTCGCCCGCACTTTCTCTTTTTACCTGGGCTGGCCAGGGCAGTCCGAAGTTGCTCCGAACCCTGACCTGATCCCAGTGTAAATGCAGACCCGGTCAGGGCGTACAGAGTTGCTCTGAACCCTGAACTGGCGAAGCAATTTAACTGCATTTTTGTTTTTGTCCCTTTCCTTCGTGTTGGATGTCGAAGGTACCCAAGACAGGCTATCTCAAGCGTTAGTGCGACCACCCGTGACAACCAGCGGCATTGACTGGAAAACGGTCTTGCGGGTGGTGGTTGATCGATATGCCAGCCGCCTGGAGTTATGCACCTCCTTTTGAACCTGACGTTGGACGATGGGTCAACAAAACAGATCGATGTCGATGCTCGTGGCGAAATCCTTGATTTGAAGAATACATCCGAAGTCACCCGTGTCGCACTTGAAGTCGGTACGCAAGGTATATTGGGTGGTCAGGCTCGCGTAGAAGGTGTGCAGGGTACCTGGGCTGACTTTATGAAAAATGGCTAGCAATCTGACTGACCAAGTACGATCGATCTCGGAGGTCACAAAAGCTGTCGCCTTGGGCGATCTAAGCAAAGTCGTCAACGTCGATGTGCAGGGAGAAATGCTAGGTTTGAAGATGACCGTCAATTCTATGGTTGCCTAATTGTCTATACTCGCCAATGAAGTCACTCGTGTATCTTTGGAAGTCGGTACGGAAGGTATCTTGGGTGGGCAAGCGTATGTTCCCGACGTGCAGGGCATGTGGCTGCAACAATATAACATCCTCCCCAGGCAGTGTCTTTATCTTCTCTCGTCATAGTCCTCTTACCTGTCGAAGCTCTAGCAGTACAGGATAGAAAGGTACAACTTTCTTCGCATACGTTTGAAATCGCCATGGTTAAATACCTTCTTTACAGCCGTTACTTCGCGGCCAGGCCAACAAACACAACAAACAGGCTTGTCAGCAGGAGCACGGTCAACACAAGCCAAGGCGTCGTCATCACTGACTCAGCCTGCCGCTCCCTTGACGTCCAGTGACAACACCCACTCCAGGTACTAACATCACCACACGAGGCGCAGCAACCCGCACAGACTGTAGTCCCAACCTATATCCCTGTGGGCTCGTCTCATGCTGTTCTTCTGTCATACATCTCATCCACACGCCAATGGTCATTGATACTGCACTTGTGGACAACTATCTCATCTTTTCGTCGAGTTCTTTTGCACTCTCATCTCTTTCTCTACACTTCAAATTTCGCTACTATGTGAATTGTATTCCCCGTTGTGAGGCCCGTGGGATGCATTCGCGCCTTTTCATTTGCGGACCAGAATCCTTTCACACTATTGGGCTATTCGCAGTGCTCTCTGCCATTGTCCTCACTCACAAGACTTGTCAGTATTCATAGACAATTGGAATATAGATGTCGAACTTGAGGCCGACTCATTTCACACGTTTCTCCAGAGTGTTTGAGAGTGGGTACGTTCGAGGAATCGCATAGCGGGGCACAGCATATCGATATGGCCATCGGCACCTCAAATCAATCATACCACATACGAACGAGTATAAACGAATACATGGTGCCTAGCGTATGTTGACTTCTTTTGAGCGTCAATTCGTGGACTCAGCATCCCGCAAACTGCACCTTGCGAGGCATGTTTATGTGTTACCCACTTTCTCATAGGCGAGTTTGTATACATTCTGGAACCTGGATCAGAGAAGATCCTCAAGTCCTGAATGGACATGAGAACGTGGTGAAATATTGCAAGGGAAGTGCATCAAGGAGCTAAGGCGATGCAACTGTTAGTGACAGAAGGACGAGATAATGAAACAAAGTACCGAACGAGTCCCGGGTTGAATTCAGGGATGAAGTCGATCACTTTGCCCTGGTCATCCTTGGCAAAAGAAAAGTCCATCGTGGCTAACATAGTCACGATACCAGACCACACAGAGGCATCACCGGCATACCGTCCTAATTAAAGAAGATATTGGATCGCATGCTATATGGTCAGTGAGGTGGATCAGCTCACCTGGACATGCGCGCCGGCCTAGACCAAAAACGTATCCCGCGGGATCATCATCTGTTAACGCGCCGTTGACATCTAGGAACCTCTCCGGCATAAAACGAGATGCATTAGGGTACCGTTTTTCATCCCGTGAAATGGCCCTGCAATGAGACATCAGTATCTTGAAACTTGAGAAGTATCTATCTGACCAGATGTTACACATGACGGTCGTTCCTGATGTATAATATTACAAATGATTTGTTCATTACATAAGAACAACAGACCTTTCCTAATGAAATGACCATCGTATGTATCATCACTCGAGGTAGCATGTGGAACGCCTACAATATTGTCATTAGCAAAGGCAAAATAACACAGCGATGAAGATTACCGAGGGGTAGAATGGGATGCCATCGGAAAGTCTCCCGCACAATGGATTCAACATAGGGTAGTGATGCTCGGTCCTCGAACGTAGGTAAGCGATCTCTTCCGATCACCGAGTCGATTTCCGCTTGTGCGCGTCTCTGAAAATCTGGATGCAACACCATAGCGAGAACAAAAACCATCAAAGTCGAAGAAGTCTGTGAAGAGGTCAAGCAGCACACAATATGGTTCATGACATCCGCTGACCGTCTCATATGACTGCATAACACCAGCTGCAACTGCCCTCTTCAGGGCAATCTCGAACATCGGCTTGGACGCCTCGTCTTGCCTCTCCATCCGCTGCAAATTTTCTGTGACCATTGAAGACTGACCGAGGAACGAGTTTCCAGCCTTTGCAGACATGCAATCAACATGTAGCTCCGAACTATATTAGAAAAGCAAAGCCCACCATATGCTGCTGCGTAGATTGAAATGGCAAGTCCCTCATTTCATTCATACGATTAGTCGAATTTTGAGCAGCACGTTTGATCGAGGATCCCCAGCACCAGTCAGGTAACTTCAGTACTGCATGAGGGTGTGAGATGTCAAATCTTTCTTATCAGCCAGAGTGAGCTCACAGAAGGGGAAGAGTTGAAGCAAGGTTGCATTCTTCGGAGTCGTCATCTCAAGGCCAACAGCCACTGTATCTTCCAACATTCGAACGAGGGGGTCATCACGTGCGCTGGGCTGGTAGTCGTATATAACAGACATCCCGACTGATGACGAGAACCTGTGTATAAGTTGATAATTGCTTGATATTTACAAACATATTGGCTGACGTTGCGAAGTGATTATGATAATGTTGAGGGTGATCGATTAGGTTGACGATCATCTCACGAGCTCGTCTGATCTGCATCGGGCGAAGCTTGAGTGCAGAGCTAGAACGAAAAGCTTGGTGGAAGAGTCGTCGGGAAAGACGCCATTCGTCGCCATAGCCTGTAAATGCAAAGGTGATCGCGGACCAGCCGAATCTGACTGCATCTCAAACTGGTTGAATGAAGTCGATAATAGAAGAACGCACTGTTCGGCTGTGGGTAAGTATGGTCGATCAGAGTAAATATCAGAACGCTTGTCCAACAAGGCTTCTGCAATGTGCTGTGAATTGATCGATATGACTTCCTGGCCTAGAAGTCGCACGAAAACCAAGTCTCCTGATATAACGATTTGCACCACATATGCGTCATACTGTCTCTACACGTACCATAGGCAGCACCCCATTCGGTATACGACAACCAAGGCTCCTTGGTGTTGATAGATAAGATGTTTCCTAATAGTGGGAGCGGCACTGGGCCAGGAGGGCGAGGTCTGTTCTGTCGGTTGTTAGTAAACCGCCTGAGGGCTATGATAACAACAAGGGAAAGAGGTAAGATAGTAAGGATACCAGGGCGGCCATCGACTGAAGGATAGTACATGTTTAGAGCAGTACATCCAAAGCACGAGACAGGCTTTATAAAGGATCCATGAAAAATCCATATGGAACCCAGGTCAGCGGAGGCGCTAACTTGTCGAGACAGGTTTACCTCAAAGTAAAATTTTGCCGAGCCCAGCATATCAAATTCATCATGCCGTTACCATGCGTGATATTTTATTCTGCCAGATTGTAATTAGCGAGTAATATAAATTTTAATCTCACGTGAAATTCGTCAGCACACGAGTACCTCGATATTTAATAGGCACACTCACTGTGTAACAGTGGGTGCCGGTGACTGTCTGCAAATTTTCCATTCTGTGGAGGGGTAGGTACCCAGAGGTACCCCTCCAACAGATGTCTGTCAATCATCTCCGCGCTGATTCAGGCAATTTTCTTACTCTTTTTAGATGTCTCGCTCTCGGAACTCTTGAACGGATCATTTGTGTATTTTTCGTTATCAATGGACTCCGATCTTGCATCTGACCTTGTACTTCGTGCTCGGTCTCTCTGAAAATATCTGAAAATATTATCCCTCTTCACATTTCGATTATCCTTGGGCGGATTTCAACATCTCTCACTAATATACCTGCAAGTTTTGTCTCTGCAATTAGTAGTGATCACAATGGTGCAGCAAGTCAGACACTATCTATGGCACGGCCCAGATTAAGGAAAACCGACTGTATATTCATGTTTCTATGTCTTACAGTTTACAGATTTTGTCTAAATTAGCTGCTGTCAAGTTTGCAAATGTTTGACAGACGTCTTTGTTCTGTAAATTCTTACGAGAAGTCACCCAGTGTTATTATTTGTTCCTGCAACTTTGTAACGAGCGCCACCCACTGCGGAACCGCACGCTTAGATATAGCAGCATGACCTTCAATACAGGCTTACTTTCCATATTAACTCCTACTCGCTCATCATTCACCATCGAACTCATGAATAGCTTTGTAACTTTCAGTCGGGCAAAGACTTTTGTGCAGAATTAACACCAAATACGCCAGACTATGAAATCGCAGTATGACGTTAATTCCCGCAAAGTACACCCCTTCCAGGTACCACCTCTGAAATAGACTCACTTGTGCCATCCCAAACTGAAAGGCGAGCCCAAGGGAAGATAGCGGATGAGCAAGGTAGGGAAAGAGAGTAAACCAGGGGAGGTAGCCATCGGGTCGCTGGCACATAAGGTAACGAAGTGACGAAGTTAACAGACCATGTTAAGTGAAGCTGACCTATAACTCGAGATTGTCGCATTGATTAGTTGATGGTGTTGTGGAACCAGAGAGAAGTGTGAACTGACGGAGGGGGGCGGCGAATCCGCGATGAGGACACATCACCTCCATTGAGCTTCGGACTGTCTGGTACAACTTTCGATTGAACCCGGGGCACGATAGTACAAGAAACCCGCTCACCTACAGACGCTGCGAGTAGATTACACCTGTTGTATCTTCAGATGCATTTTGAAGCAAAATAGTCTCCCAGCTAAGTGTGAGATTGAAAATTTGACGATAGTCCACCAGCATGACTGACATGCACAATTTGCATTCACCGTCGGACAGCAGCGCGAGACTTGAGGGATTTGTTAATATCGATATCGTACATGGGGCCATCGTTAGCATTTAGCTTCCACTGACTAGTACTCCCTCCTGCGATGCTTTTGCAATCCTATGTTCCGTGCACCTGCAAAAGCTTCAAGTGCAAGTACAACCCACACGGTAGCGGACAGAAGCTTCAAAACGGCTCAAACGGCTACCAGGTGGCAGGCACCAGCATGCACTCGGTCCCTCGGACCTTCTCACGCATATGAAGTAGATGCTTTGGGTCAGGAGAATTGTCGGAAAACATTACAATGTTGCTGATAGTCTCGAGCATGGCACATGCAGGAAGTGGATATTGCCCCACAGATGATGCAGGGGCTGACTTCGACGACAATCCAGACTACGGCAACGATGGTGTGGGGAACGAAGATATCGAATTGCCGGAGGGTGAGGTTAACGATAACCTCGGACTAGGAGCACAACATGATGAGGTGCCTGGGCTCGAAGACTGTTCAAAGATGGGACGAGCCTATCCTGCTGACGACAGTGATCCGGGTGCATTCAGCTGTAACCCCGATGCTGAGATTTTCGAACTGGACCTTGAAGATCCGGTGAACTCTGATGGAGAAGTTGGAATGCTGACTGAGGGCAACCGTGACGGCGATAATGAATTCTGCGATGAATCAATGACGACGAGCGATTGAATGACACGGCCCTTTTCATTTCAAAAGTGTCGTTGGCATAATTAATTATTTCAGTTGCCAGCAGTAGGTCGTCGAAGCCTGGTTCTTTGAAGGGTGATTCATGGTTGGGAAAAGAGTAGGAGGTACCAGCTCGGGAAAAATGTACATAAGGCCACCTTTGAATTTCCCCATGCTTTAGAGGTATACTGAATTTGGTAATTTTGCGGTACAGCAGACGAGCTATTGCCAATAGTGCTGCCGAAGTCCGGTTCGGTTCGGTTCTTGGGGCAAATTTTCCGAACACCGAACCGAACCTATGGTTCAGTTCAGCCATTTGGTCGAACCCTGGACCGAACGTCACCGAACGCGTTCGGGAGGGTCCGGTTCGCGTTCAAACCAGGTTTGACTAGGCTTGGACCATCTGTGGTTGTATAGGCTTGAGACCATGAGTTGTCATGTAATTCGAGTTGGACAGACAACGAAAAGACTCTAACACAAGGAGAACTTCTTTGTACAAAGATTGAATTCAAGTTTCTAAAATAAACACATTTTATTTGCCTGGTGCACATAGTTCCCTGATCACATTCTCATCGATCCTCTTCTCTAAACATATCTCAAATGCAGCAGCATGTATGGTTGCAGTATTTGAGATTGCAAGCGTGTCAATCTTCGCTGCAGGATTCTCTGAAAGGCGGAAAGCCCAGAGAATAACAGCTGTATTGATGAAGATGGACCGATTCGCGACATGTTGACCAGGACACACTCTAGTATTTTCAAGTAAGGCATGAGAAAAGGTGGAAAGATGAACGATACCACTCACCAGCGGCCAAAACCAAAAGTGAAAAACTTGAGATCAGTGATCACCGCGCACACGACCTGCATCGTCGCGCGATGCGCAAAGCCTGTAGTGAAAGGTGGTCGTCCATTATTGCATCATCACAACTGAAATAAGACGTACCTCCAATAGTGACAGGTCTCCACCTGAGACCCTCAAGGATGAACACGGTAACTTGCGGCATAGCTTGAGCTCGAACGAAGACCGACAGACTCACGAACTGCGAACGGTGGGCAACGACTTGTATCAGCATGGCTGTTGCTCGAACAAGGATCGACACACTCACGACCTGCAAACGGTGGCCAACGTCTTGGATCAGCACGGCTCTTGTTCGAACGAGGAACGGTGGCCTGGTCCGCCAACGATTTGGATCAGAATGGTTCGAGCTCAAAAATCTTGACATACTCACTTCCTGCGAACAATAAGCAACGACTTTGATCAGCATGGCTCATAACATTCCCAAGTAGTACTTACCTATATTAATCATTAGCAAGAGTTCAAAGTGTTTGGAATTCATATAGCGACATAAGATACCTAGTGTTTAAACATGTTGTGACGGTGCAGTACTGTGTCACAGCACGTCACGACTGCGGCAGGCGCGACAGAGGACCGCGTCAATTTCACCCGGCTCAAACCTGCGCGGGTTGCAGACACATGCATTTGCATATATTGACACATAGTAAATACTTACATCTTTTTAAAAAAGTGTAAAGCCTACAAAAATTGAGAGGTTTGAACCCGTTCGAACCTATTCACTACCAGCCCAAACCCCAAACCTCTGGAAAGGTTCGGTTCTGAGTCTTGGCCGAACCTTGGACCGGACCATGCGTCCGGTTCGGAAAGGTTCAGGTTCGAACCGAGGTTCGGAACCAGACTGCGGCAGCACTAATTGCCAAACATCCTAGCCATCGTACAGACAAGCATATATATGACTTCAAGATTAAAAAAATTATCTTCTTTTGAAAGCTGATGTTACTACTGCACATGTCACTGCAGAACCAATCTGCCTCGGGACTCATGTCAACCATGACGTCCACTAACAAGTGAATCACTATCTTCCTTTTATCATTGGGTCTGCCTACAAGACTAACTATTTTAGTTGCATCTCGTACACACGCAAGCAGGCGGTTGAATTTCATACTACATGCTAATTCGTACATAACACGTGCATCAAACAGGGAAAAGTAGTGTTGTTGAATGCTGGACAAATTCAGAGTGTGGGCCCAAGAAAGAAGGAATATATATGTGTACAAACCATTCGCACGAAAACATTTCATACTTCTGTTTGGAAAACATGCACAGGTTCCGAATGGGTACGAGAGCGTGCTGAGATATTGCAAGGGAAGACCACAGGGGAGCTAAAGCGATGAAACTATTAGTGACAGGAAGATGGAATAATACGAGAAGAACCAAGTACCGAGTGGCTCCCTTCGTGAATCGGGGGGTGAATTCGATCACTTTGCCCTGGTCATCTTTGGCAGAAGAAAACTCCACCGTGGCCAATATAGTAACAATAGCGGACCACAGAGAGGCATCAGCAGCATATCGGCCTGATAAAAGAATGTATTAGCTCTATACAGCAATAAAATGACTCAACCCACCTGGACATCCACGCCGGCCAAAGCCAAAAATATATCCAGCGGGGTTATCGTCCGTTAGGGCACCGCTCACGTCTAAGAACCTCTCCGGCATAAAACGAGATGCATCAGGGTACCGTTTTTCATCCCGTGAGATGCCCCTATAATATAAGCATTAGTGATTCGAAAGCCAGAGAGGATCCATCTCACCATGTATTGCACACGACAGTTGTTCCTGATAAGTGATATTACAAATGATGTACTCAATGGATGAGAATAGCAAACCTTTCCGAATGAAATAACCATCATATATATCATCACTCATCGTAGCATGTGGAACACCTACAAGATTACTTTCAGCAAAGGCAAAACAGCACAGTAAGAATATTACCAAGGGGTACAGCGGGCTGCCATCGCAAGGTTTCCCGCAGGACTGATTCGATGTAGGGTAGGGAGGCTCTGTCTTCAAATGTAGGCAGGCGATCTCCTCCAACCACTGAGTCGATCTCCGCTTGTGCGCGTCTCTGGACATCTGGATATAATACCATGGCGAGAGCAAAAGTCATCAAGGTCGACGAGGTCTGTCAAGAGGATGAGCAGCAGACAATATGACTCGGACAGCTGCTGACCGTCTCATATGAACCTGCATAGACATACATATATTAAAGAGCACAACAGCTCTTCTAAAAAGTGGCTAACCTATAATAGCAGTAGTCGCTGCTTTCTTTAAGGCAGTCTCGAAGATAGGCTTTGATGCCTGATCTGGCTTCTTCATCCGTTGCAAATTATCTGATACCATTGAAACCTGGCCGAGGAACAAGTTTTCAGCCTTTACAAGCACACGATCAGCATCTAGGAGCGAACTAGATTAAAAAAGATGCGCACCATATGGTCCTGCGCATATTGGAACGGAAGGTCCTTCATTTCAGCCATGAGATGGGTCGAAACTCGAGCATCACGTTTGATCGCGGATCCCCAGCACCAGTCGGGTAATCTCAAAACTATATCAGAGCATGGAACGTTGAGTACTTCTGATCGATGAGGACGAGCTCACAGAAGGGAAATATTTTAAGTAAGATTGCTCTCTCTGGGGTGATCACCTCGAGGCCAATAGCCATTGCGTTTTCTACGATCCGAATCAAAGGATCATCACGAGGACTGGTTTGGTAGCCGTATGTCACTGACATCGCAACAGATGATGAGAACCTATGAACAGATCAATAATCATTCGATATTTACAGACACATCGACTGACGTTGCGAAGTGAGAATGATAATGTTGAGGATCATCGATTAGATTGACGATCATCTCACGAGCCCGCGCGATCTGCATTGGACGAAACTTGAGCGCGGAGTCGGGATGGAAAGTTTGATGGAAGAGTCGTCGACAAAGACGCCATTCGTCACCATAAGCTGTGAATGCAAAGTTGACAGACCAACCAAACCTGCCTCAGGCGCTCCATAATGATTAAATGGAAGAACATCAGGAGAACGCACGGCTCGAGTGTGGCTACGTATGGTCTATCGGAATAAATGCGAGAACGCTTGTCTAGCAATGCTTCTGCAACCTGCTGAGAGCTGATCACCACGACTTCCTGGTCTAGAAGTCGCACGAAAAACAAGTCTCCTGATATAATGATTTGCACCACATATGTACCATAGTACTATCTGACCACGTACCATAAGTAGCAGCCCATTCGGTATAAGTCAACCATGGCGCCTTGGCGTCGAGAGACAAGACGTTTCCTAACAGTGGGAGTGGCACGGGGCCGGGGGGAAGTTTGTCCTGTCGATTCCTAATGAACCTCTTGAGGGATGTGATGACAACAACAAAAGCAGGTAAGACGACAAGGATAGCAAGGTGACCATCAACTGAAGGGAACATTATTAGGGAGGTGCGTGGGTAGATACTCAACCAAAGAAGTGAGCCTTTTAACTGCGCGGAGCTAGCAGAAGACTGAAGAGCGGAGCAGACTTATTCGGTCCTCAACTCCCACGTCTTGAATTGGAGGAGGGACATAAAGATATTCACATCACCAACAAGCTTGGATGTGCCAGAATGGTTTACTTTTTGTGCGTATATACCCGTCACGGACTGCTTCGGGCTCTAGTGTAGGTAAGTGAACTAGAAAAAGGAAACAGAGTGAAGGTTGGGTAATGTGAACAGAAGATAAGCTTTCCCTGAGTTGGGCAAAGGTTACAGATGGTCTTGTCGGATTGGTCATAAGAGACAAACATGGAGATCAAGTGAACGTTGAGGAGACTCCCGCCCCAAGCCACGGGCAGGACGAAGCTGTAGACGAAGGCACAACTCGATCGGGAAATACAGCAAAGCAAGCATGAAATAACTAGAGATGTTCTGCTTGTGCAACCATGCTAGAAGTTCGAGAGAGAGCCAATAGCAGAGGACAAAGTGGGAAGACCATTGAACGTCCACGAGCTTGAACAACATCGGCCCGGGGTTGGGGCTCCTGACAGTAGAAATGCCACTGTTCTACCAATGCTGAATGAGTGGCCTGAGCAAGTAGAGAGACCAAAGCTGGCGGGGCGGCCTGGTCTCGTTGATGACACAGAATGACATTTTCGTTACACGTTTTCTTTGATTTGGTGAAAGGTAGGTGTAGTTTGCAGGATCCATCGGAGTCGAAAGTGTTAGAAGCTAAGACACGAAACACGCTCAGTGTGTGAAGACAACGACTGAACATTGCTAGTACCTAAGACACGAAACACGCTATGAAGTTGTAGTAAGAGACGGCGGAAAGATAAGAGACGATGAACCATACCTCAGTGTGTGAAGACAACGACTGAGGTATGGCCTGACGAAGAAGGTGCGTATTATATATGTAATCCACGTGACGAATATAAAGAAGGAAAGTGCTATGAACGATGACGAACGGTGACGAAGTATAGTGACGATGACAAAGACCGGTACTCAAGACACCCCCACAACATGACAACTAGGGTTCGGCGTTGCCGAATCTGACCTTGCTTGCCTGCATGGTCTCGGATTTTTCTCAAGTTGTCATCACCTACTGCAGCTATGATCTCTTTCATTGTTAATTTATCCAGGGCAGAATTGAGCTATTGCGACATGGTTCAAAAACTGTAAACTGCATCCTAATGTCATGACATACAGCCACATTCAACATTTATTGATATTTATTATTGTTTATTATTGGCAGTTAGTCCGTCAGATTTTGTCAGATGGCATATGACCTTGCAAGCAAGGTGATGTTGCAACCCGTGCTAATGATCAACGAGCGAGAGTCCGGATTGGTGATGAAGGAATAATGGACGAGGGAGACATTTGGTGAAGATGTCAGCAACATTCTTGTGAGTGGATAGCCATACTGGCTTGAAGGTCCCATCCTCGATGTGCGCGCGTATGAAATGATATTGCAGATCGATGTGTTTGGTACGAATATGATTTGTGGCCTCCTCAGATAGAGTGATGGCGCCAGCATTATCAGCGAACAGATGAAGTGGGAGGGACAGTGGGATCCTTAAGCATTTGAAGAATGATATGAGCCACAAACCATCTTGAATAGCTGCAGTAAGGGCCATATATTCCGCCTCTGTGGAGGATAGCGCGTGGGTAACCTGTTTCTTGGACGAGTGTGAAACAGGGCCACCGTTGAAGAACCAGGTGTAGCCTGAGATCGAGATGCAATCTTCAGGACAACTCGCCCAATCTGAATTGCTAAACCCATGAAGTTCAGGAATTGCCGTGACACCCCCATAGTGTGTGCGTAGACTGACGGTATCAGCAAGGAAGTGGAGAATGTGCTTGGCAGTGGCATAATGACGCGATTCTGGCGAGCTGTTGTATTGAGCAAGTTTCATGACGGAGACAGCGATATCTGGGCGCGTGTACATGGCAAGGTAGAGTAGTTCACCTACTATCTTACGATATTTGGAGGTGAGATCCTCTATGTGAGGGTGTAGGTCGGTGTCACGTCCAAATGGAAAGTGAGGGTCCATGGGAAGAGTGACGGCGTTACATCCAAGCATCCCGTGCTCTTCAAGGAGGTAGTTGATATAATCTGTTTGATGCATCCAGAGTTCGCACGTAGTGCGATTACGCTCGAATTGGATCCTGAGATGCTTTGATATGGGCCCGAGGTCTGTAATGCCGAAGTGTTGTCCAATTTGACTCTTCACCACATGATGGCAGAAAGATACATCAATATGGTTAATGATCCATAAATTGCGATACATACTTTACTATAGTTATCCATCAGTCTAGGATACATCCTGTTAGTATAGTTATCCTGGCTTCTAAAAGCAGAAATTCACTCCTATTTGGCTCGTCAGGACTTCCCACAATATTGCCACACCGCATTTTTAGCCCCACAGTGTGGGAATTACCCCACAACGCCCAAAACATCGACCATTTTTGGAATCTCCACAATATCAATTATTCCCACACCCTCCCCACCTCACTGCAGCTTCACCACTACACCACAACAGGTCCCCCTTCATATATAAGTAGTAGTTTGGAATATATATGTATAATATAATATAATAGACCGCTTTTTTTGCTCATTTATGTACCTGCTCCTCCTCCAGAGACCATTTAACATATAATAGGATACAGAATACTTTCGCATTTTTACCCCTATGGTAGGGAAGTGTCCCAGGTTATTCAGAACATGTTTAGGAGTATACATGAAGGGATTCCCATCTTTATTTTACCTCCTGGAGCCTTCTGCATCAATAGATATAGCATATATATGAGAAAATACAAAATATGTTCTCATTTTAGTATTTCCTGGTGGATAGACTTCAAAAAATGATCCCTAGCATCATTTAACAGTAGGAACAATGTATCAGGAGCCCAGGACCACAGGACAAGACCTTGTTGTGTTGTATATCTCCCCTCTCCTGGTGGTTCACCCCCTGTGAAAATGTTTCCTGCAGTACTGGGCCTCAAGTATGGTAGGGGGTCTATTTCTATTCATATTTGGAGTATATATATCATATAACTAGCTCATTACACCAACAGGATCCTTCTACAGGAACAAAAACATAGAAAATCACATTTTCGATGTTTTTGATGTTTTTCAGCATCTTACCCTTGCACATATGATCCAACCTGCTCATATACAATTAGTGTAGCATATATACTTGCTTTTTATGACCAAGATCAGCTACATATAGGGCGGAAGTTTGGGATCTAATGTAAAGGAGACATTTTTACTGATAAGAGACCTCCATGATAATCAAGGGTATATTTAGTGATCAGAGGCCTGTAGTACCTCTCATATATATATTTGAAGATAGCATTGAAGTTTCAGAAAGATCCATGAAGTATTGAGTGAATGAGAAGCAAAATGATATATGTGTGAAAAGTGACAATACACATCTTTTCACACAAAAACATATTTATATATAATACAGGTCGAAGATTTTATTAAAAATATGTAGGATTAGAGGCCCATATGTTCAACTTATCAATTTTTAATGATCAGACACCTGGAGCACATTTTAAATATATTCAATATCATAGAACCTAATTTACAGAAAGATCCACCCAGAACTGAGAGTTGTGGAAGTGAAGTAGATAAGAAACTGAGTGTGGGAAAGTTCAAATGCTCAAAACATCGAAAATGGTCAGTTAAGCAGTGGTAGGACTTTAATACTGGGTCAACTCATATCTACACTACATTCTTTCCACCTATCCTCTACTCTCAGGGCAGTATGTAGTATAGGTTCCTTAGGTAGTCTACTATGTATCCTACATATTTTTAATAAAATCTTCGACCTGTATTATATATAAATATGTTTTTGTGTGAAAAGATGTGTATTGTCACTTTTCACACATATATCATTTTGCTTCTCATTCACTCAATACTTCATGGATCTTTCTGAAACTTCAATGCTATCTTCAAATATATATATGAGAGGTACTACAGGCCTCTGATCACTAAATATACCCTTGATTATCATGGAGGTCTCTTATCAGTAAAAATGTCTCCTTTACATTAGATCCCAAACTTCCGCCCTATATGTAGCTGATCTTGGTCATAAAAAGCAAGTATATATGCTACACTAATTGTATATGAGCAGGTTGGATCATATGTGCAAGGGTAAGATGCTGAAAAACATCAAAAACATCGAAAATGTGATTTTCTATGTTTTTGTTCCTGTAGAAGGATCCTGTTGGTGTAATGAGCTAGTTATATGATATATATACTCCAAATATGAATAGAAATAGACCCCCTACCATACTTGAGGCCCAGTACTGCAGGAAACATTTTCACAGGGGGTGAACCACCAGGAGAGGGGAGATATACAACACAACAAGGTCTTGTCCTGTGGTCCTGGGCTCCTGATACATTGTTCCTACTGTTAAATGATGCTAGGGATCATTTTTTGAAGTCTATCCACCAGGAAATACTAAAATGAGAACATATTTTGTATTTTCTCATATATATGCTATATCTATTGATGCAGAAGGCTCCAGGAGGTAAAATAAAGATGGGAATCCCTTCATGTATACTCCTAAACATGTTCTGAATAACCTGGGACACTTCCCTACCATAGGGGTAAAAATGCGAAAGTATTCTGTATCCTATTATATGTTAAATGGTCTCTGGAGGAGGAGCAGGTACATAAATGAGCAAAAAAAGCGGTCTATTATATTATATTATACATATATATTCCAAACTACTACTTATATATGAAGGGGGACCTGTTGTGGTGTAGTGGTGAAGCTGCAGTGAGGTGGGGAGGGTGTGGGAATAATTGATATTGTGGAGATTCCAAAAATGGTCGATGTTTTGGGCGTTGTGGGGTAATTCCCACACTGTGGGGCTAAAAATGCAGTCACATTGGATAATCTGTTTGAGCAGTGATTTGTAAGCTGGCAAGTGCCCAAAGCTTCTATAAATGATTCTCCTCAAGGATACATCCTGTTGGACAATTGGATAGTTATAGGTAAGTATGTATCGGTATTTATGGACTGTTGTCCATTCAAGATGTATTAATATAGCGCTATGGGCTGGACTCTTAATCGAGACGAGAAATGGACGATTGCTTGCTGCAGCAAGGCCATCGTCGACATGCCACGCGATGATGCACATTATTCTCTCTCCGTCACTGTTGACATGGTCATAGATGAAGACCGCATAGTCCGCCTTGATGCGAAGGAAGCCTAGGTGAGTGAGAACTTCTCTCAAAAGTTCATACCAGTCATAGGTGGCCTGTTTCAGTCCATACAGCGAGGACAAGAGATGACACACAAGAATCCCACTGCCATCCGCAAACTGCTTGAAACCGGGTGGCTGGTGCATGTAGATGTCTTTGGTAAGCTTGCCCCACAAGAACACTCGTTTCGCATCGAATGCATGGAGTTCCCAGTTGTTACGGGCCACCAGTGCAGAGATGACTCTGATGGACGCTGCCTTAGCAACGGGCGTGAACGTCTTCCCAAAATCGATACCAGGTACCTGTGAGAATCCCTGTGCTACCAATCTTGCTTTGAAGACTGACCCACCCTTCTGATCTTCGCGAAACTCGAGCACCCACCTACAACCGATGGCTTTCCGGTTGGTAGGCAGGGGAACCAGTTCATAAACACTCATCTCTGACATGAGATTCATTTCCCGTTTCATGGCTGCAAGCCATGAATCTCTGTCTGAATGACACATGGCCTCGTCGTAGGTGTTGGGAGGGACTTTCATGTTGTAACCAGGAGATTGAGGGTTACGGCGAGTGTCACTTCGAATCAAGATGCATGCCTGTTCGCTGACGATGAGGTTAGCGAGAATATGAGGGAAACCAACGGTCTCGGTGTCAACACGAATGGCAGTGTCATCAGTGGGTTCATCTGGTGCAAGAGGATGAGATGGTGCAGGTAGTAGGATGGGTTTAGTGGCGATGGGAATAGGTGGCACGAGAGCAGTGGAACCATCAGCAGGAGGTACACCCTGAATGCGTGCTTCTCGTAAATCTCATTGTCGAGCGAGACGAGCAGCATCAGCAGTGAGTTGTGCTTGAAAGAGGCGACCACGTTCAGTGGGATTTTGAGATCGAGCTGAATGATGGATAGGTGCAGTGGGATGACCGACAGGGACAGCGGGAGGTGCAACAATTGGAGTTGTAGATGGGGGAGCATGACCAATGAAGGTGGGTGTGGGACTATAATTGTCATCTTCGTCGTCACTGTCTGTAACAGGAAAAGGATGATTAGAGAAGCTTTCGTCGAAGATGACGTCATGCGAATTGAAAAACGCTCCAGTGACCGAGTCACGGCAATGCCACACCTTAACACCTGGGAGGTACCCCACAAATACTGCTTCACGAGAGCGTGGTCCTAGTTTTTCCTGCAGTTCGGGTGGAATCTGAACGAAGCAACGAGCCCCGAAAACCCTAAGATGCGAGATGTCCGGCTTCGTGCCATGTAACATCTTGTATGGAGTCATCCCAGGCTGAAGGGCACGTGATTCCATGTGATTGAAAAGGTATGCTGCACATAACACCGCCTCGCCCCAAAGGGAGCGGGGTAACTGAGCATGCTGGAGCATAGCATACATCCTCCCCTCAATCGTGTGTATTACCCGTTCGGCCTTGCCATTTTGCTGATGTGCGTATGGTGCGGATAGTTGACGGATGATACCAGCACCTTCGAGCTCCGAAGTGAATGCGGCATTCAAGAACTCACCACCATTGTCCGATCTGAAGACTTTAACACATTGTCCGGATTGCGTTTCCCATCGAGCACGCACAATATGCTAGGCATTGAGTGCTTGATCCTTCGAGGAGAGAAGTTGAAGGTTCAAGACATTTGTGTGATCGTCGAGGAAGACAATAAAGTAGTGTTTGTTGTGTGGTGTGAGGACGGGAATTGGACCACATAGATCGGAGTGGATGAGATTGAGAAAGTGAGTAGCCCGGGGAGATGAGGAAGGGGGATGAGGACGACGGGGATGCTTCCCCATAATGCAGGATTCGCACTTCGACAATATGGAGTCTGCTGACACTGTCGCACCTGAGGCAAAGAGTGGGAGTCGACGAACAGCTTCGCCACCAATGTGGCCGAGACGTGCATGCCATAGGTCAAGAGATGGTGTGACATGAGCGAACACAGAGAGATCAGGTGGGGACGGAGGGATGTGAGGACTTGCGAGTTTGGCTGTAGGAGCAGGTAGGAACTCTAGATTGACGTAACACAAATTGTTCGCCATGGGGATCGCCCCAAGTTCAGTTCCCCTGTATACAAGCTTGCACCGAGGTGGTGAGGCTCGGAAGACACAATCCCAACCTTTACTGAGCATCCATCCTACAGACAGCAGGTTCAGCATCACAGAGGGTGCGTGCAGGCAATTTGAAAGATGGACATGGTGCTTGCTGCTACCAATCGTCAATATAGCGACACAGTCGCCACAACCAGAGGTACTTAAGCTGCCATGGTTCGCAGTGCAAACAGTAATGGCGTCAGCAGTAGAATAAGACCAGAAGTAAGAACGGTCTTGGATGAGAGTGGTCATGGTGCCTGAATCGAGAATTGTATTAAAGCCTGCAGCAATGATGCAAGAAAGGACTGTCATGTTGATATCAGGAGCATCGGGAGCCTTGACGATAGAGGCACATGAAAGGTCCGCGAGAAATGACTCAGCTGCAATGTCAGTGCCAGCAAAAGCAGCTATGATGGTGGAGGAAGGGAGAGCGGCTGGTGCAGGAGGAGGAGGAGTGATGACTGCAGCAGCAGTCGTTTCTTTCTCCCTCTCCTTCTTCTTGCCTTTCATCCATGGAGCTTGGCCCTCCATCCTGCCGCCCTTTGCATAGCAATGCGCGTGGTTGTGATCTCCCTTGTTGCACCCAATGGTGGTGCAAAAGACTCCCTCTGGGTTATGGCGATGCTTACGAAGACCGGTGATGGTGTTAATATTGCTGGTGGTTGTGGAAGAAGATGATGAAGTGGCAGCATGCACATATTCCAAACCCGGTGCCCCTCCAGCTAGCAAATGCTCGTCGATGATACGAGCAGCTTCTGCTGAAATGCGGGCAACACAGGTGTCGAAGGTGGAGCCAGAGGGGAGGGAGAATGAGCTGACGGTGGTGGCAGTTCCAGCAGTAGCAGCCATAGATGCCAAAGCAGTAGTCGTCGTGGACGCAGCGGCAGTGACAACGGGTGTGACAATGGGTGTGTGCATGGGGAGGGTCAGCATTAAGAGAGCCTTGAATTGTGGCCAAGTTCCTGTATGAGGTAGACCTCTAAGAAGTTGAAATACTGCCTCGGCG
Organism: Suillus fuscotomentosus; assembly: GCF_016647785.1. Lineage (NCBI taxonomy): Eukaryota > Fungi > Basidiomycota > Agaricomycetes > Boletales > Suillaceae > Suillus > Suillus fuscotomentosus. The sequence goes on along the minus strand of NW_024539950.1, from coordinate 2,821 downwards.
TCGGTGTAAACCACCCCCATGCGGAGCATACGCTCGCGCAGCACAGTGTGTTGCCCTACATAATTTGATGCATCAGCAGCGTCTTTCATTTGGAGCGCATATATGCTTTGTTGAACGACATGCTGCGATCCCATGTCCACCCGACCGAAGTGGTCCTCGAGGGTCTTCCAAGCATCTCTAGCGGTCACCTTGTGACTGGTTGAGATTAGTTGCTGAATCGAAGTGGAGAGACGGCACATGATGATAGACTTGGCCTTAAGGTCATTGATAAGCCATTCTCGAATGGCCTTAGTTTCATCAGCAGTCGGGAGTAAAGGATCAACCGGGGCGGGTTTATAGGACACATTACCTAGAACGTCATCAGGGTCCACAGTATCCGTGACATGGCACCACTGGTCCTCGATACCGAGGGCATAAGAGACTTCACACTTCCACACAAAGTACGTATCGGGTCCAGTCAACTCTGGGATATGGTCGAGCTTTCCCATGTCGAAGAAAGACGAGAAATGTTACAGCGAGTCTCTGAAACAAGGGCGCGTGGCGGTATATAGCTTGATAAGATTTCGTTCAGAAATCGCGGCTCATAACCTGTTAGAAGCTAAGACACGAAACACGCTCAGTGTGTGAAGACAACGACTGAACATTGCTAGTACCCAAGACACGAAACATGCTATGAAGTTGTAGTAAGAGATGGCGGAAAGATAAGAGACGATGAACCATACCTCAGTGTGTGAAGACAACGACTGAGGTATGGCCTGATGAAGAAGGTGCATATTATATATGTAATCCACATGACGAATATAAAGAAGGAAAGTGCTATGAACGATGACGAACGGTGACGAAGTATAGTGACGATGACAAAGACCGGTACTCAAGAGAAAGGTGGCGCAAGATTGCATCTCAGGTACCATGTGTCAATTCAGTGATGAGCAAGTTGTAATGGGTGGTCAACCGGTCATGATTTGCGGAGGACTGTAAGCTCGACCCTTACTATCCCTTCCACTGCAATCGGCACCCCACAGAAGTCGGCACTTTCACAAAACTCGTATTTCTAGCTACTTAAACACAAAATTCTTAACATCTGTATCATTCTCTCTCAAATACAACTCATTACGAGGTTGAACGACCACGATTAAAGCAGAATTGAGTGAGATAGTCGAAAGTGCCGAAGTCACGCAGAAATGTCACCTGCCGATACATGCCATGACGGAGTTTCAAATTGCACCCACTTTGGAAGTGCCGACTGGTGCAGCGCTGCGCATCTGCATTCGCAAGTTTAAATTAGCAGTGGTAGATGAGGAAAGCTGCGAGCTTCGTCAGACCCGACATATGAGCCACGCATTCAGGTTTCAATTCAGAGAATTGCAAATGGGTTATACTGCAGCAAAAGAACAGACACTGGAAGCATGAAAGACTTTTCCAGCATGAAAAATCTTGAAAAAATCCTAAAAAAGGTTTAAATAAATTTCATGATTCTGTTGCCTGCAAAATGCTGGTCAAAATTTGAACTTTCTATCTACTTTTTCGTGATGCAAAAGGTTGATCTTAGTTAAATCTTAAGTCACTGTTCATCCACAATATTGTCTCAACACGTAGTTTAACCATTTGAACAATTTTTCTCTGGTACAAACCTAGACAAAACTTTGACTTTGTGGTGTGATAGTGAATAAACTTTTGAATAACTTTTGTCAACATTTGTTCGACCATAAAAGTTGATGTTTTTATCACCCTTTTTTTAATGTTTTTGTTACCTAGATATCTTGGATGAATTTTTTATAATGCATCAGATAATATTCAATGTAGTAATCAAGCTTAGATCAACATTTTGTCTCTCACTTTTGTTTACCTTTGTTCAAGATTCAAGCAGACTTCTTATGCCGTTATTATTTTATATCAAAAACAATGCAATGCATTAACTTTGTTACAGTTAGATATATTAATCTTACAGTGAATCAAAAGTTTGTTGGGATTTAGAATGCTTTCAGGAGAGAATTTTGTGTTGTAACATCAGTTAAAGCTTATTAGTATTTTAAGTGTGGTCAGGAGAAGGATTTAAAATGATGTCACTAATCTATAACAAATGAGATGTTCCGATATGGGTGTCTCATCTGCACTGCGCAAGTTTGCTTGTATTTTCTTGTCTCATCCACTTTGCTGGTGTACCAGTGAACATGGGAGACTGTGAGGTACGGTATCTGAATATTTGATGGACAACATTATCATCACCTGTGTCCTCTAAAAGAAATCTGAACTGTTTGACTGTTTCTGTCCTGCATGATGCTGCCCAGCACATTGAATGTAAGTGGTCAGAGGCACAACTGAAGGTCAAAGTGTTAATGCCATTTTATGACATTTTGAGGTCCTGTGGACAGAGCTTACAAGTTTGTCACCTGAGGAGCTCACACAGTGTTTCATAATGCAGGAGGCGAGCGGCTGCTCAACATCCTCAGTACGACATCAGGAAATAACATTTGACTACAGGTGGCTATATAGTCACTGTAGTCCCATGTGTCAAGTCCCTTCTACATGTAGCTATATAGCCACATTGCTCAATATATAGCGCTATGAGAGTCACTGGTAGCTACAGGCTGCAATAACTAACACTAGTAGGACCTCATAGTTATGAGGCAAAAAAAATATCAACAGTGCTCACATCACATGATTATATTTCATATATCACACACACATTATAATGTACAATTGGTAGGAATTGAACCCAACACCTTGGGTGATTATAAGTGCCTCATTTTACAACTAGGCTACAAGACTACTTGTATATTCCTACAATAATAGAAATATATACCAATGCACTACAACAATA
>NW_024539949.1:0-26972 GCF_016647785.1 Suillus fuscotomentosus | reverse complement strand
ACAATGATGAATTGTATGACTGGCCTGATGATCGGACGGACATGCATATACAATTTTGGTCTGCTCTACAGACACATCATTGGCGCCATTCACCAGATCAACTCAAACAACGAGCGCTACTACTATATCAATCCCAGCAACGACGATGCTGGCATCAGACTATAGGAACGGCGCAAGGATGGAGCCTTGAAGACCTCAATCAAGATTTAATTTTCGAAGCGAGAGAAGAGCTGTTCAACGAGAAGAGAGAAAAGGAGACGGCTATCGCTATTCAGCAAGCGGCAGCAGCTTTCGTAACAGCTCAACTGCAGTACCTTGCAGCTTTGCAGAAGCGCCCATATACTCCCGCAGAGGACTATTTGTCCAGCAACAAGAAGGTACGAACAGTCCGTCCCACTGTCAATGCAGGCCCATTACCTTGCTGCGCAGTCTGTCTGGGAAGACACCCGCACCGCACCATCGAGTGTACAGCCAAGCAGACATGGGACAAGAAATTCGAGACCTGCGCAGAGCGCATCCACAAAGGCCTTTGGGCTAAAGACGGGAAGCAACTCTGTACCGCTTGGCAGAGGGAGGAAGGATGCACAACGCCAAAACACGATGCACGCCACGCCTGTTCAGGCTGCGGAGCTGCTACGCACAGCGCCCAAAGATGCCCTAGAGCGCAGAAGGCAGATACCGCTGATGCCATACAAGGCTGACGCATGGGAACAGGAGCTTCGAAGAGCAGGACTTCTTGGGCATTTCGCCAAGATACTAAACGGTCTCCGGTTAGGTTTTGAGATAGATTTTCCTCCTGTCAGCATTATGCAGGTTCCACCAAATAAAAGTTCGATTACCGAGAACCAGAACGAATTTGAAAGTATCATCCGAAAAGAATTGGACAAAGAAAGGTACATTGGACCGTTTCAATCGTCACCACTGTCCATAATCCCTAAGCCGGGCAAGCCAGGCAAATTCAGGATAGTACAAAACTTTTCCTTTCCGGCATCCCCAAACGTTTCACATCCTAATCCCTCGATAAACTCCTACATTAATGCCAGTGACTTTCCGACGACATGGGGCAAATTTTCGAACATATATCTAATAATTGCAAGTCTTCCACCAGGTTCAGAGGCAGCCACAAGAGACGTGGCAGAAGCGTACCGGACGATCCCACTGCACCCCTCGCAATGGCCGGCAGGAATAGTAAGAGTATCAGACTCCCACTTCTGCATCGACACATGCACTGCGTTCAGAGCCACCCCTTCAGCAGGAGTATACGGACACATAGCAGACGCGGGCGCCGAAATCTTTAGGAGCAACGGCATTGGACCATTAGAAAAATGGGTAGACGATCATATCTTTTTCAGAATCAGAAAAGAGTACTTACAGCCATACAACGATAAGAGAAAGAAGTGGAATCAAGTCTTCGCGAAAGAAGGGATGAGACAATCTGGTGCAAGGCTGTGGTTTGGCGACACGTGTCAGGAAACAGGAAAACTGGAGGAATTGAGTGAGGACTGTTCAAAGCCTCTACAAGACCTTTCATTTCGCCCAACGAGATCGAAACACGACGAGCTTTTTGCATTTAGCTTGCAAGATATTGACGAGTTGTCAAGTATCCTAGGCATTATATGGGAATTGTTGAAAGACCAACCGTTCTCGTCAACAACAATCTATATAGGATTCCTTTGGGATATTGGACGAAGGATAGTCTCACTGAGTCCTGCAAAAGTCAGCAAATATCTAGCAGCAATCGACGAATGGAGAAAGAGACCAGCACACATTCTACAAGACGTACGAGAGCTATATGGCAAGTTACTACACGCGTGCCAAGCAGTACCACGAGGCAGGGCATACCTAACAAGCCTCGAGGAGATGCTTTCCCACTGCAGCGCTAAGCCCTTCCTTCCGCATCGAGCAGGAAGCAGGGTAGCGAAGGATCTAGAATGGTGGGCTAGGCTACTTCAGTCCGGTGGTGTAAAACGAGCAATTTACCCATCCATCAAACTCGAAAATCCTCTCGCATTCTCGGACGCGAGCTCAGGAATTGGAATAGGCATCGTAATAGGTAACTACTGGAGGGCCTGGAGATTAATCCCAGGGTGGAAAACACACAATGGTCAACGAGACATCAGATGGGCGGAGGCAGTGGCTTTTGAACTCCTCGTATACACTCTCACCTCTCTGCCTGGCATTGGCAGGCACGTCGTTGTCCATGGAGACAACACGGACGTCGTTGAAGGATGGTGGAAGAGGAGACACAGAAACCGAGAAGTCAACGAAGTCTTTCGTAGAATCAACGAGTTTATTCACACTCTACCCTACCCTTACGACGTCGTCACTACGTACATCCCAAGCACTTCCAACCCAGCAGATGAACCATCCAGAGGAGTATACAGACCAACAAGCCTTCTTCTTCCCCCAATCAGCCTTCCAACAGAGCTTGGTACCTTCCTCATCGATGCTACAGAACCACTGTCTGCCACAGAGCTCCGCCTCCTGCGCGATGGCCATTACTCCGCTCCAGCAGCTAAAGTTATCAACCGTGAGCTGCTCAGACAGCAAGCTGCCGAGCGAGCAAGAGAAAGCTGTTCTGAAGAAGAAAGTTTCATCAGCAGCGTGCTCAACGATGACGAAACATAAGAACTCACAATTCAGAGCACCGCTACCAAATGTAACAGATACTTCCCCCTCCCCCATTCCCCAGAACTATAGACTTAATTTGACACCCAAACCTTCTACCCTGCGCCCCCATTGTCTTGCGCGAGACTGACTAAGACTGTGGTTACCAGCGGGAGATAGTACAAGACAAGAGATAGCAGTAACCTCGCAGTCTCCTAGACACGAAATTTCGGAGGCGCAGTTGGAACAAATCCTTGACATCATCAGGTCGTCATGGGCACAATCGACGAAAGAAACATATGGGGCAGGCTTGCTGGTGTTCCATGTGTTCTGCGACACAAACAGAATCGCAGAAGAGCACAGATGTCTGGTTGCTTGCAGTCTCCTCCTAGATTTCTCTGCAGTTGTGCAGGGTCCTACTCCGGATCATCATTAAGTAACTACACAGCAGGTCTAAAAGCCTGGCACTTACTTCATGGAAGGAGTTGGTTGATCCCACCCAATGAGTTGAAAGCGGTGCTAGATGGAGCTGCGGCTGCAGCACCTGAGTCGTCCAAGCGTCCTAAACGGCTACCATTCACACCCGCTTACTTATCCATCATTTGCGAGCACCTAGACCTCAATTCACCGCTAGATGCGGCCATTTTCGCGTGCTTGACGACGACTCTTTATGCAATAGCAAGGTTAGGGGAATTCACAGTAAACGCAATCAAGGAATTCGATCCAAAGAAACATATAACGAGATCCGGCATATCCAAAACAGCAGACCGCAATGGCCTGCCAGTTACGAAATTCCACCTACCGAGCACTAAATGTTCTCCAAACGAAGGAGAGGACACATATTGGGCAATGCAGGAAGGGCCGTCAGACCCTAGCGCTGCATTGGAAAATCACTTGAGAATCAATCCAGCAAACGGTGATGCGCACCTATTCGCGTGGAAACACGCCAAAGGACTGCATCCTTTATCGAAGAAAGAACTATTGAAAAGAATAGCATCAGCAACAGCGGCAGCGAACCTACCAGAACTAAAAGGACACGGACTTAGGATTGGGGGAACGTTAGAGTACCTTCTGCGCGGAGTACCTTTCGAAGTCGTGAAAACGATGGGAAGGTGGTCTAGCGAAGCGTTCACACTATATCTCAGAGAGCATGCTGTGATTCTCGCACCTTACATTCAGGCATCACCAGTACTGGAACCTTTCACACGATATACCATCCCCCCAGTCCGGTGAAAAGAAGCACTTCTCCTAGTTGAAAGGGCCCCAAGCTTCGCTGAGTGCGTCGTAGTTCTCCTAATACATGGGAACACAGCTCACCTGGCGCCTTAGGCACGGACCCATGTTTCGGGCCGGAAAGCCCCTGCGGGGCTTTCGCCCAAAACAAACAAACAAGCAAACTAGCAAACGCATCCAACGAAGTCCCATCACGTTGTAGTTTCATTAGAAAGAGGATACCGAGTCCGTAGATCGAAACCTAGAAAGTAGGATGAGTTTGTACAAATACAAACAAAGACACCAAGCTACAAAAAGCGCATAGAGTGGGAACGATGCATGTGCATGCCGAACAACCAAGTTGGACAATTGTTCTGTGTTCGACGTACCGAGTCCCGACTAGTCCTTCTCACGAGAATGTCTTGACTAAGGTCATAATTCAACGTATATAATTAAGGCAAAATGACAATGCTCAAAATAATTGGCATAAGTAAGCTAACACCGGTGCAAAACCATGCGTATTGTATGTATGTGATGCATTGATAGTTACTCAGCCCAGGTTAGTGATTTTTCTACCTGAGGCGTCTGGTACAATCAGTCATCTCAAGAAGCAGTTCGAGTCATAAGGATAGTCAATTGTGTATAAAAGTCATGGTGCGCACATTTCGTTAGAAACATGATGTGGTTTTATCATGTGCTCACAATAGTCCCATTCCACGTCGCCGTCGCCGTATACATATAACGAGTCAACGGATTTGTGTTTACGGTTGCATGAAACACCATAAACTCACCATCAAGGCGTGGTGTAGCACCGCCAGGTGCTGTGAGGCCATCGTCATCAGTTATAAGCAACGGCGATGAAGCCTTGGTGTATGGGCCGGAAATGGATGGTGCAGTTGCGTATGAGATGTCATAAAGATCGGTGTTGTAGCAATTCGAGGAGAAGAAAAGCACGTAACTATGATTTCTGTGGTCAGTCCCGGATCCAAGTACATGTTCAAGTTATATCGACTTACGTTCCATTATGCAAGATAAGCGCTGGGGCTTCGATGAGGGGTCCATCGGATTGCCCTCTATCCAAAATCTGGACCGGTTCCCCAGTAGGCGTGACACCATCAGCCTCCATTTCCTGAAGCATGATAGGAGTAGAATATTCTCCGTTGGCATTCCCGCAAGGTCCACCTCCTCCAAGACTGCTCCCATCCACCTTGTACACAATGTAGCGTGTACCGTTGGTATCCTGAAACCCTGCGGGGTCAATGGCACCACCGCCTGAAGTTTGACAGGCAATTGGGTGAGACTCGGGAGTGTACGGTCCGGCAGGGGTGACGGAAGTAGCAGCTGCTACGCAATGAGTACTGTGTGAGGTCGACCATGCCGCATAGTCTGCAGGCCATACCTTAGTACAATATCATCTGAGGTGTATAAGATCGAGACCTACACATCACAAAAGTTCCATCCCCTCTGTCAATGACATCAGGTGCCCAAGTACTGTTTGCAGTTGCCCAAGACCCTACATTCGGGAGTGCATCAACACCAGACTGCAATTCCCAAGTTACACCACCATCAGTTGACGTTGCAACCTGAATGTTGATGTTGCCGGAGTTAGTTGCAAATGCATAAGTACCCCCACTAGTAACAAGGATAGCAGGATCAGGAAAGTTGGCAGAGATGACAGGACCATTGACTATAGCCCAAGTCAAAGGGAGGGCGGCCAAAGATATTAGGGCGAAAAAGATCCTACTTCGGAAGCTTGGCATTACTGAGGGGGCAGAGGAAAGCTATTCCACGGAAGTCTGGTGTTGCCCTTGGTAAAAAGAGGACTTAAAACGGGTTCACAGGCATCTGGCAGTGCATCTGGCAGTGCATCCAGCACCGTTGAAATGAGATTGCATCAAGCAGGGTGAGGTCGTTGGGAAGTAAATATCTTCGGCGATGACTTCTGATCACCTTTCCTGTGTCAGTTTCTTGATCTCGAGGCAAATCCAGTGCTTGTCCGCCGCAGGAGCAGAATGAAGGTTTTATCACCGAGGACATGTCTGCTGTTATACGTTCATGACATATGATGGATGTGCGTACGCAGTACTATGTAACATGAATTACCAAGCGCGCATCTCGCCACGAGCAAGGTGGCAGAGAGAGCTAGCCAAACGAATACCAAAGGTGATCACTTTCGTTGGGTGGATCCTACGCTTTCCATAGTCTCCCTGTCTGGCCCATACTCTCCACGAATCTGGTCCCATTTGGACCACGGGGCATCATAGTGATTTTATGTTGCGGTATAGCTACATGCAAACTAGAGAGCCTTCTTGGAAGGCAATGTTAGTTGGACGTATGCAGCCTGCAACGAAGGCGGCGCGTTCGGCTGTCGGGCAAGTTTCCGGAGGGAAGCTACAAGATATGCACGCTAGTTTTGTTGGATAAGCCGAAATCCACGAGAGCTACACCACATTAGACTCACTAAACTCGGATCCAGCGTGGGCAACTTGCACCACTGCTCTACAAATTCGACATAGACATCAGCCATCCCAGAGGCGTTTGTGCTCCCGGCGCCAACAGCCAAGGAGAAAGACTCATTTGCGGCTTGGAGGGCATCGACGAATTCTTCACTTTCGGCCATGACAAAATCATCACTATTCTCTTGAGATGTAAGTTCTCGAAGTTTTCTTGTCGCCAGCATTTTCACCGCATGAGGGTCGCCTTGTAGTGTGTCTTTAAGAACATTGTATAGATGATCGAGAAGGGCCGTGCGAAGACGCTCTTGGCTGGGATACGAACGAATTAGGACCTCGAGAGCTGTAAATAAATTTATACTAGGCAGAGCTGTGGTCCAAATCAATATGAATCCTTATAGAGGAATGACAAACAGACCTTTTGCAGCGCTCAAAATCACGGACTTGACGATAGCACCATCCATAATGGCTTGCCGTGCCCTCTCGCCTTCGTCACCTCCCTTCTCAGCTGCTATCTCTTCTGGGGTCAATATCGCCATATCTTCCGCAGCAGTTGTCTCTGCCTCAACAATAGGGTGACCTTCCTCATGAATTCCCAGCACAGTCCACCTTCGTTTCATCCCCTCAACGAAACTCAATTCCATTCGCACGTACTCTCTCCACATATCAATGCTGTCTGCATTGAGTCGAAGACCACGCTGGAGGAGGGCGCGTGCCGCGGAGGGGGACATATGGTTAAGTTCGTGAGAGGCGGCGATGATGTATAATGCAGGGGTTCTTGGATGGAGCTGGAGGGCCCTATATGCACGGTAAAAAAACAGACTGACCAAATTTTAAACTGGACGCACCTGGCTGTTATGCGCCCTACTAGTGAACGAGCCCCCTCACGTTTTGCGACCTGGATATACTGTATCCACAATCCTACGTCCGACTTGAATTTCTTGAGCGCACGTTCAAATATCTGGAATTGTCTGCGAACAAGAGCATAATCAGATATTGACGGTGCAGTCTTTTCCAGTTCTGAGAAAAAACCATAGAACAGTCAGCGAGTCGGAAACTTTGAGATATGGATGTACTTAGCACGTACTCAGTCTCTCCACGCGCTTCCGCCTCAGCTGCTCCAGATTCATCTCATACGCCGCATATCGCAGGAAGTCACCCTTTTTTGGGATGCGGCGGACAAGCGCGGTTTCGAACTGTGTACGTTTTTTCACAATCTGCTTAACCTCAGACTAGAAGCAGAGTTAGATAGGACTAGAGGGATATAGTATGAGACCCACGCACTTGGTTGAACAAACTTTTTTGCACGAGATCCTTGAGCTCTGCGAGCATCTAGGTTCCATTAAGTCAAAAATCAAGCCTTTGAAGGGGTAACGAACCTGCTCCTGCTGAAATTGTACCCTCTCCATCCTTAATGTATGGATGGCAGTCTCCTGATGAAGCTATCAATGCAAATTCGATAGTAAGAAATTGAATGGAGAGTGTATATGCGTTCGTACCCGAAATGATCAAGATAATTTTGTTCAAATAAATTAGCTATTACCGGAAGTGACTTATCAGAACAATATTATTTAATAGCCCCTAATATACATCCTTCTAATTTAACATCGTCGGACACAATGTTACTATGTAGTGCTCTTCAAACTTCATTTAAAATATAGGTAACAGTACATCTTTCTTGCTGAATTTTGCATCCCAGCCAACAGCCGATTACCCTTTGTTCCATACTCGTCCAGGAAGGCTCCACACCCCTCCTCGCCTGACAGCATCTGACATGTATCCTGTCTCAACACCTGGAGAGGCTTCAACCCAAACACCGTTTTCCCCATGTCCTTCGCCCGACGTGATCCGTATTTCGACCAGCCCGTTCCTAGACACAGGCCTCGGAGAGGTGAGCACGATCATCGGGGGAGGGCATGTTTCAGGACCATGTGACTGCTGCATGGTATCAGTGGGGGTTGAAAGATCCATGCCGAGATCCATGTCCATACTCCCACCCATGCTCATGCTCAGCCCTGGGATATCCATCTCCATCTCCAAGTCGCTCGGACCGAACAAGCTTGCACCACTGCTGGAGCCTGCGCTTGCAGGAGGACCCATGCCAAGCCCGCTGTGTTGTGATGTAAATGGATCAACTGGTTGGGACAATGCAGACAAAGCACTGGAGGGGAGATAGACGTTCACTGGAATAGATTGTGGCGCAACTGTTCCTGCGAGGACCGAGGCGAGCAGAGTAGTTGATGCTGCGTCTTCTGGTGGCATTCCTTGTTCTGCATTTGACGGTCGATGGGATGATTTCAGCACTGGAGTTTCAGGCGACCATTGAAGTATGCTCAGTGATTCGTTGAGCCAGCATTGTCCTCTAACAACCTGGAAGAATATGCTATAAGCATAACTTAACAGTTTGGTCAAGATGAAACTTGCCTCTAATACTCGCGAGACTTGTTTAACGCTCCTCACCGGGACTCTCTGGAGGAGAAAGCCTGGTTCCGGAGGTGCTAGAAGGCGAAGGTGTAGCGGTGGATGGATGTCATTCGGTGACTTCTAGATCAATGGTCAGTGTGTGTTTGTACCTGGACGTGTTCCACACACATAAGTTGCAGTGTAGTATTCTGCTGATGAATTGTTATTGACCTAGACCAGGTACAGGTATCAGCACATGCATATGCCTATAACTGTAGAGAGAAGTGACTGACCAATAAGTCAACCCAGCTTCTACCAGTTCCTCCGCTTCCATTTGTCTGTGAAGACGCCACGCCAAATTCTCCAAAGTTCATATTGCTCATATTACCTAGACTTGACATTGAGCCCATACTAGACATGTTCCCCATTGAGATCATGTCGATGGGTCGGGACTCAACGATTCCTTGAATTACACGCATACGACTCTGGCACATCACCACGCCATTCTGTGGTAGCTTAGTGGTGAAGTCGAGTACCCACATCTGGGAGGGGGCAGCCAGAAGCATGTGATCTCCAGGGACATCGCTCGAGTCCATCTTGGACTTTGCTACTTCAGTGCAAGGGACCAATTTTAGCGTAGCGATGGTGACATCTTCTAGAGTATCAAGCATCGATGTCTTGAGATGTGCTATAGGGATGTCAATGTTCCACATTGACGATTGTTTGGATGGCGGAGAGCTGCGAAGGAGCTGAAGGTACCCACGGGGCGAAAGCCAGACTATGAATGATAGCGAAGGAGCAACGAGATAGGGCAACGGAAGGGCATGTTGTGTCAAGAATTTATCAAGATCTTCCATCTGCGGTGAACTGTGAATATCACGCATCAGTATAGAACAAGGACGACAACAGAACAAACGTACACAACCTGCTTTCTGATGTGATCCGAAACCACAGTTGGCTCCATGAACCAACGAAGTCCTTTCTCGTTCTCGGCAGCCGCAAGCCCGTCGAGCATCATGAGATATCGCAAGTGTTCTTGTATTGCACGGCTACGGCGTGCAGCTTCAATCGCAGGATCCTCTCTCGAATGTCCGACGGCCGAATCTATGCCAGCAGCCCGTCTCGCTGCATTGATCCAGCGGGTCACTTCCTGCGCGAGAAAGGCGTCTAGCTCTGGTGCTGCCGATGTGTTCCCGTTACCATTTGCATTATTAGCGAAGGACGTCTTGACAGCGACATGGTCGTTGATATCAATATCAAGTACAAGTACTTTTCCTGCGAGAACAGTCGTCGACCCATCTACGAAAACTTCCATGCCAAGATTACGGCCCCATTCCGCGATCTTTGCAGGATGTGGAGGACTTGCGTCCGGATAAATTGCTCTGTTGTCTCCTCGTAGTAGAGACGATAGTGAAACAGAGGCAGCAGTTGACTGATTGATTGAAGATGTCAAAGCTGTGTGCTCCTTCATGAGGGCAACGAGTTTGGTGGCGTTTTCACCAAGGGGTAGGTCATTAAGCTGGTTCAGCGCATGATTTAGGCGGTTAGTTGTATTGATGACTGCACCAAGTTGCGCAGTTACTGTAATATATTCAGTGCTGAGAGGATGGACAGACTCGGTCGCTTGGACAGGCAGCACGGACTGCGCGAGCACATCGTGCACGGCGGTCAACAAAGATGGATGGGACATGCAGCTTCTTGAATTTGAACTTCATCTGGTTAGAAGAAGAGAGCGGAAGTTACCGATCAACGTGAAACTTGGTAACAAGCTTCCAACCTGATTTTCTGAATTGGCGGACGGTAAAGAACTGCAATCGATCACACTAGTGGGTCTGCGTCCATGGAGGACCCAAACTCTTGAGGTTGAAACATATGTGAGCATCCCTGTGGCCCGACAGGGTGGCATAGCACTACTGATTTTGTGCAGGGCTTGCCTTGACTGGGTACGTGACTACTTGCAGTATCCTTATTATATATGTGCTCGTTCCCCCACCATCCCAGGCTCATTTCGTCCTTCCGTAGCCACTTCAAGAATATCATCAGTTTCCCAACCTCACTGACAAATCCTTTCTTCTCGAACTTTACCACAGTGGACACTACATTCGCTCTCTCTGCTACCCCCAGTCCCCCCTTGTTCCATGACATCGTACTGCCCGCCTATGTCGATGTATGGATGGCTCAAGAGGACAAAAAATTGCATCGGTTCCATCTGTGTGCAATAACGCCTCGGGATCGCAAGGGTGGAAGAAGGCAGGGCGGTGTCCACATCCGATAGGAAGTAGCATCTTCCACAATAGATTTAATCACACGTAAGTATGACTTGAGTAATGAGCTTTGAGACCTCCATGTCTCTCTCCGTGCCAGCAATGAACTTGACTAACAACCCTTCCCGAAAGACATCGAAGACGACACCGTTCGTCTGGCTGCCAGCTGCTGTGCCATCCAAGGAACCTTTGGTTTTACCCTGTTTCAGCACACATTTCAGGACTCACAAGTCCATACCTCATTAAATAGTATGTGCATGGGCTCATACCATGAGTATCCTTTCCTTTCACGAAACTCGAGTTCACCCCGACGTACTCTTGTACCGATACTGGGCCAACATCTACCAAGGTGACACTCTCACCTTCCCACGACACACTTCCAATGGATTCGCGGCGTCTTTCAGCGTTGTGGGTGATACGAATTTTTTCATCGTGTATCGCCTCAAGGATAGATTCCTAAGTCGCGACGAGACAATTGACCAGTTCTGGTAGCTGTGCGAGATCGATTACGACCACCTTCAACTTCCGGATGGCTTAGAGGCAAAGATGGTTGATCTGCATCCCGGAGACCTCTTGTACACTTCCGCGAAATCTTTGTTTGTGCTTCAACTAACCTAACACAGATTCATGCCACCTGACCAGTTCTATGCACGATATGCCGGGCTGCTGACGTATGAGACACCATCCACCCCTCGGATTGGTCTCTTTTCCTGGACAGTGACCGCGGTAAAATGTACGCGGGGCGGGAGCGCAAAGTTACTTTTGTAACCTTACACCGGACCTACATATCCTTCAGTAAGTTGCTTTGTGCTCTATCTACCCTAGGCTTCAATGATTTCCTCACAAGTAGAGACCCATCATTGCCCCACTGGTCCTGGTTTTTATGATGCTCGACCCAGCTTCCTACGTTTCGCAGTGGCGTGATAGTGTCCAGTAAGAGGCAGGAGATGGATGACACAGTCGACATGGTGTGTGGTGGTGAGTTTGAGTCCAAGGACTGCATCGGTTTCTTTCGAAGGAGTGTCAAAAACGTAAGTCGGCGCTCTATTAACCCTTTGGATTTGTGGCTTCGACATCAGCGACAAGAGAGCATATGCATTCTCACTCCCACTATTCAATGAAGTTGACACAGAAGTATATTTCTTTATCATACTGTCCAACTATGCGCCCCTCATCATCTCTTAGGCGTCTCTGAGAAAATTGAGCTCGCGCTCTTTCACGGCAGTGCTACGAAAGAAGGCCTTCAAGGCTGAGTTTGTCAGACTAGCCTGCGATGCTCAAACCTGCTGAGTACACAATTGAGGCATAACTAAAATAAATATGACGGATCCTCGACCAAATATCTCCTCCATGCAGAACACTCGACAACCATTTCCTACACAGTACTGCTAGTTGGTACATGTACGCGCTCCTGGAAGACGATTAAATTCATGCTAGTTTCTGCATCGGATTCGGCCACGAGTTTAGCGTGATATTGTCGAACGCTAAGGATGAGGCGTGGTCCCAGCACAAACATCTGCACGAAAAATAAAATTTCACAAGCACCACCGAGTATCTCAATTCCAACGTAATTCGAATTCTACAGAAATGATGAGCAGTGGTTACATGTAGATATGTTGGCGCACCTTGACCTCTGGAGAGATATTAACAAGCTGGAGGCAAGAAACGCCGGCAACGCTAGCACATGCAGAACTTGAGCAGAAACCGATAAGCACATTCGCATTACAAGCTCACCTTGCAAAATAAAGCACGTGGGATTCCATGAGCACTCTGAAACAATCCCCGATGGTCGATCCCGTCCATGGGCCGAGTCGTCGCAGGTCACGGAAGTGCTTTGCAGCGATCCAGACTGAAAGACACAGTGCGAGGACCTCCCAAACAGTGCTGAGCATCCAGATCATTGATGTAAGAAATTGGGTATCCCTCCCCAATCTGGCATCGCACATATGAATGCCAGAGAGTATCAATTCCTCTGGTATTAGTCCAATGAGCTGTGTTCTTCAATTCAACAACTAAAGCTTACCGGATACAACATCATACTTGAGTCCTGTGATCGTGATTATTCCGCAGGCGATGTTTACAGCTAGGAAGATGGTAACAAGGAAGATAAGCATCCTCTTAGATCTCTGATACATGGCATGCAACCGAGCAATCATGATGACTTGAATCATATTCAAGTTTCAGTCGAGTCAATATCACTGAGGTATCGCAGCTGGGCAACTCACTGCCCAACATGGCAGCTACGACCACATTTGTCCCATTTATTGCATAGTATATGATTTTGCCTGAAACACCTGATTAGCGGTCACCCTCGTACTAGGATAAAACACCCCGACTCACACCTGTTGAGTGATTATGTGGAGCCAAGTCCAATGGTCAAATCGCACTCACCCCTACAAATGAATGTATTCATTGGATAGGAATGAAATGATTGGGGAATACTCACTGCATCTGTCAACGAGACGATTGTAATATTTCCTGTGTGCCGCCGGTTAGAAGATTGAATACGGTGCATATGAGACATACCCAGAATGATGGCACTGATGATGAGAGATGGGCTATCAGTACAGCAACTACTTTCTGGCGTCGATTAACATACACAGAATATAGTATTCCAACATAGCGTATCTAGAACATTTTGGAGTCAGCACAACTGCCAACTATGTCATGGTATAACATGAGGTACGAACGACTAGGTACAGCATAGTCATGAGAGACCAGCGTTGGGTCTGTCACAAATTCATTGTTCTTGTTCTGATATGGGACTCTGTGACTCACCCAAACCAGGTCTATCTATGACAGCATTGTTAGCAAGTTGAGTACTCCAGCGCCATAGCATCAAACTACCTCTTGTGCGAGTGTTAATACTGGAAATATCATGAGAATATGATACAGCAATTTCAGGACACTGTGGCGCTCACCCCAATCGTATACGACCATGAAGCCTGCGGCAACTGCGAAGCCAGAAGTCAATCACAAATCAAGACATAACCAACTGATATGGCGAACCCGTCCAATAGCTGAACAAAATACTGAAATTGATGAAGGGCCACCAAGTGGGATCATTTGATACTAGGGTCATATTGGAGGATGGGTGTGTATGACGATCTAGCGTTCATGCTAGATATATACAAGCATTCAGCGCTTGTATCGCCAAAATTGGCATGATGGTGATTCGGACATTTGTCTATGCATCATGCTCAAGGGAGGCCCTTGCAATTGGCTGGTGACTGGAGTACACGTAGAATTTGATTTGCATTATCCGAATTGGAAATCGGCTTCTCACGCGGAACAAGGGCCATTCGAACGGCGGGTTGAACGTTCACATCTTCCAATATCCAGAACGTTCTCTAATCGGTACCCGGTCGATTACAATACCACTCTATAATCCTATCTTTGCGACGACCCGGCCTCATCAGATAATAGATTCAAATCTAAATGTAAGTATCATACGTTCTGAACGTTGGCTGGCATAGCTCCAACTCAATTTCCGATATGATAGTCCATTGCAGTAAGATCCGATTTAGAGACCTTTGGAGCGTCTTTTTTTTTTACAATGTCGACAGCAACGCCTCCTGCGCCTTCAATCTACAAATATTTACTTAGTTTCTGCACAATCAAACCCGGGTCCATTCTCTGCCACAATCAATCCTTGCGCAAAACAAGTTTACTTGGGACGATCATAATGGTCCCATAGTGTTGTCTTCATTGCGTTCTTCATTCACGCGTGCCTTGAGACTGGACATCGCCTCCACGTCTCTTATTCCTCATTCATCTATACGTTCAAACAGAAGGCGAGAGTCATTACGCTGCGGAGCCATTATGTGATCAGCTGTCTGAGCTCAGACACGCTACTTCTACTTTCTATTCCACTTGCTTTCCATTCGTTCGGTCCAGATAACTGATAATTCAGGCTCCATAGTTCTGAATAAACATTTTTCAACAGTCTTGCACGACTCAGCATGGGATGTTATGGGCGATCAGCTCCACTTGGAAAAGGCTTGGGACAATTCTAACGCGATCCAGTCTGATGACGATCTGTGACGGTCCTGCTACTTATTTCCTGAGGGCCTTCCTCGGTCCGCTATCATGGAGATCGCATACTCTAAGAACTAGAAGGAATCACATCCGCCGTCGAGGCGACGCAACCTTTTGTCAATTTCCAGACCCACCTAGCTACTTTTGCAAACAGCTGTGCATATCAGCACGAATAACTGCCGGCTGGATGGCTATTGCGGTAGTCAAATAGAACTTGGGATACCTTGTTTTTATCTGTTTGTCACCTCAGGCAGATCGGATGCTCATGCCATAGTACGTGAATACTATTGAGTATGATGATTTGGAAATGGTACTGGCAGGTTCTATAATCCTGAACAACTACATCAGTGAACTGGAGGAAAAAAGATAAGAACATATATAACGATATATAGTACACAATCACAAACATTTGTACAATTTTGCTATCCATATTACATGGTGATGTTTGACTTTATACAGGAAAGGACAATGCATAAATTTCCTGCACCAGCGTATGATCGGGAAAACACCTACACGTCGCTGGAATTCTAACTCGGGAGTAATATGGAGCAAAATTCAAGGGTCAAGCTACATGTGTCACTATCAGCACCTCATAAATAAATTTCGCTGTGTCAAAGCCAAGCATGAAGGCCTGAATCTTCTGGAGAATCACAAAGCGTTTACCAAGTGCGCAAGACTAAGTTGATGTCCTCGCGCTAATTTTGACGCTGCCTTCTTCTAAAAGTTGATTTTCTTCCATCAGCAGGCAACGCCCCAAGCCAGACCAAAAATTGATGTTTTCCAGGGTACCACGAAGTGTTTACCGAATGCGCAAGTTTAAATTGACGTCCTTGTGCGGCTACCTTCTTTGAATTGTTCATGTTTGTCTACTATACATCAATTGCGAATCAGTGCAAAGAAGTGCTATTTTCCCATTGCGGCCGGAATGCGTCCACCAAGCAAACATGATCAACGTACGGCTTACTTCAAATTATCATGCGAAATTGTATGAATACACAACGACTAGCAGATATATTCATCTGTGACGCGTTTCACACCGGTCCCAGGCTTTGCGGAAACGCTGTAGAATGCTCTCACACTCAAACTTGTAGGCAATCTGATTTAGCTGAATAACAACTAACAGCGGTAAACTGTTCGCTATTGCACCCCAGAAGTCACACCTTTGGACTGATACTGCTCAGTTGTTGAGCATAAAGGCTATGATAAATTCGCCCGAGCGCCCGATCGGAAAATCACCTCGCGCTTCGACTTCAAAGGCTATCTTTTTGATATATCAATTGAGAATCCGCGCGAAAACGCTGTACCTTGTCAGCAGTCGGGATGCGTTTGCCAAGTCAACTCAACAGAAAGTTAAGCATTTATTCTGATTTCAACGCTACCCCTTTCAGACGTCTATTGACCATTCGTCGTTCTTCACTTACGATTTGACAGAGGTAAGGTGTATTGCACCGTCCATCGACACAATCGCGTGACATTGTACTCTACCAGAAGCGTTCTTAACGAGGACATTTTGAAGTTATTTCTTTCTGATTTCTAATGATCATCCGTCGTCCCTCGCTTACTATTTGACAGAGGCAAGGTGTATTGCACCGTGCATCGACACAATTGCGTGTCGTTGTGCACTACATCAGGGAAAACCTCCTTCACAAAATCAAGGTAATTTCACAAACTCGCATGAAAATACTGAGAATTCGGTAAATTATTTGTATTCAAAGGTATTTCAACAAATTTCATTGTAATGCTCAGACAAGTGTTAAATAAGCATGTCGGTCACTGAAGGGGTTTACAAAGAAGGTGGAACAGCACTCCAGAACAGTGCTACTCGTCCACTCACGAGGTGCCGCTACGCCGAAATTAGGTATAAGATGAATGCTCCTACAGATATCTGATATCTCAATGATGCTTGCCAGACGTTCTCCATGACGAATCAAGCGGGCAACTTTGTACAACCCATGGTGTGATTCCGGTTGCTGGAATGGAGTGAACCATTCCACATAGGCAAGGTGGGTGGGTGGTTGTGCAGGTCCAGCGCGGAATAACACATTCGAAGCTTGATTTGTTAGCGTAAAGACGACACGGACTTGCGCAACACGGTAACCTTCAGTGATCGAGTGAGATTAGTGACTAACATGTTCAATGCACCATACAAAACGCACCATCCACGCCTGTTGTCCCGCCGTCCCCTTCGTTGACCAAAACTGTGTCAAAACGCGCGGGGATCATATGCCCTCGCTTGTCCTCTTGTGATGGTTGACAATGGACAGAATCCACGGTGACACTCGAGTCCTGGATCCCCCGAGCATTGATTGAGTTGAATTTGATCCTGTGGAACGTAGCCACAGTATCAAAGGGAATAATGATGTGAGCGGCCTCGCGTTCGAGTTGTGCTGCAGACAAACCAGGTTGATTTCTCCCGACGACGTAACGAGCCAAAGCTTCAGTGAAAAATGTGGCGCCATACTCCCGCACAATGCGGTCCAACTGGACACGCTTGATGGTCGGGTGTTTAGTCATCTTGATTGCGCGACGATAATCCATGTCTGGAGGTATGATTTCTTGCGGGGCAATATCACCAACGAGACGCCATTGGACAAAGTTGTCGTGCCATAGAATCTTCTCCCGTCTTTCGAGCCAGAGTGTCATTTGAGTGTACTCGTCTTTATGGTTGGTAGCCCTATAGGCATCCTTCGTGAGGTCGATGTGTAAACGTTCTGTGTACTCGGTGTTGTAGTTGTCAGTTGTACCATACGTTTTTATCATATGTACATAGTGACGGAAGCCGTGAAGCTTCGGAAGGTTGAAATTCGAGCGGATTCCAAGATCAAGGAAGATGTCCTTATTGTCGTGAAAGCGTGTTAAGGCATCATCGAGAAGTGCCAGTGTTTCGTCCGTATGACAAGGGTATTGCGCAAGGTACAGGAAATCAAGGATGGCACGAACAGCACGAGTAAGGCGAGCATTGTTGAGATTTCCAGGCAACCGTATGCCAATGACAATGCCGAGCAGGAAGCGACAGATTTGATTGTGCTCCGTTCCACTAACACGCGAGAGATTACTGATACCCTTGAGAAACAATCGGATATTATGGTTTGGGGGAAGTCTACGACAACGAGCATCAATTTCGGCTTCGCTATATGCCTCCTTGATCCACTCGATGAGGTGCTTTACAATACCCTGGTAGAGTTGATGTAACACGTCCGGCGTGATGGATTGGAATATATTAGCATGCGGGAGATCCAGCCAGAATGGTTTGTAGATGGGCTTAATGCCGCGCTCCTGGCATGCTTGTCTCCACAAGTCATAGTCCTCATCAACGAGCGACAATGCAGCGACAATTGCCTCGAGGTCTCGCAGCTTGACAGGAACATCAGGACTTCCCAACTCCTCATGCGGGACATCGCATTTTGGGCATTCTCCAGATTTTATCCCAGTTGTCAACAACTGTTCCGGGTAATCGGCGGAATAACATGCGACAATCGGATGTCCTCGACGCACAACTCCATCCCCACTAGCCATAGCAACACCATCCTTGCCGGGGACTCTCAGAGGCTCCAGAATGTGACGCACACAAGCATGAAATAAATTTGTGGCCGTTCGGCGCCTCGCAGCCTTGTTTGTGATATGTTCGAGTTTTGAGGTTGGTAGATAGGCCAGGAGAATCCACGCCCGTCGAGATGGCTTTCGACGGATCTCCTTCGGAATGTTGCCTATTGTCATATAGACAGGATAGGCAGATTTGTTCCTAAACATGGTGACCTGCGTCTTGTCGGAGGAAAGGATGATGGGTATGACTGTTGCGCCAGGTTTCTCTGCTTCGAGTTCTTTCTAAATGATATTGTGGTAAGTTCAATATGAATCAGAACGTTTTTCAAAAGACTCGCCTGCGTGGACCACCACCACTTTCCTGTATGCATATCATGATACATTCGGATTGTTTTGTCAGCATCGACATAATGGCGTTCGGGAGTGTAGTTGAGGTGTTGCGAGAAATCCGGATCTGAATAAAGGGCTTTGACGCACTCCATGACGTCACGCGAGTACACGTCAAATGCTTCGTCTGCAACAATGATTTCTTCACGTTTGAAACGAGGTCGTCGGCATGGTAAGTGTCGGTCAATGATTTGATTGAGTTCACGGGTGTTTCGATACGAAAGACCTAAGGCATCATGAAGCTATAGAAACGTAGTTAAAAAGTTGGCCCATTCATGACCCAAGAAAATGAAGACTCACCCCTTCGACTGCAAGCAGCTCTGAAAAAGCAGTTGAGCCCGATCCACGAAGTTTTGCCCACTTTGCAACCTCGTAGTCTATGCGAGATGCGAAGGGAGCCCAAACATTGTCTGCGCCTTGCAGAGCATTGTTATAAGACTCGAAAGCGGTAGTGCCAGAGTTAAGTATTGGAGCACCTGCATGGCGCCGCGGAAATTTCTCAATAGTGGGCTGGCGACCAAGGGCTTTCTCCGCTTCTTGTCGTTCGGCTGCATGTGATTGTGGCAACATATCTGACTCCTCAAAAACATCAACGTCGATATCCTGCGGTACAGGATCTGCAGGGCGTTCCCACCCATTCTCAACCTCAACCTCTGCATTGTGATCCTCTTCCTCGCCATCAGAATCCAAAGGAGGCTCCGCCGCTGCAACTTCGTCATTATCATCTGGCCATTCCAGATCTTGTTCGTTGTAGTGGCCAAAATAGTCTCCTGTAAATTCCGTTAGATGACGAGGATCAACATTGTCATCTCCATCATCAAGACCGTCAGAATTCTCAACCTCAGGCTCTGACTGAGGAAAAAGACCAGAATGTTGTAATAGGGCTGCGCATGATGGATTCGTGGTCTTGGCTAGGTGATGGGAGTATCCAGCGTGCTCGAAGTTTTTGGTGCAACCTGGGCAAGTGATCATTTTGTTGGCAACAGAACAGGCGGTAGGTAGTGGTGGTAGGTAGGTAGGTAGTGATGGGTAGTAGAGAGACGGTGCAAACCTTACAGCGTGCTATCCAGTGTGAAGATTCACACACTGTGAACCGAGTTTGATTTGTTGCCTGGCAGTACAGGTTTCAAAAAGGTACAGGCTCCCTTCCTTAGCATGGAAGGGTACGAAGACGCGGCCAAAGACGCGGTTGTTTCAAAAAGGTATAGGCTCCCTTCCTTAGCATGGAAGGGTACGAAGACGCGGTTGTTTCAAAAAGGTACAGGCTCCCTTCCTTAGCATGGAAGGGTACGAAGACGCGGCCACACAACACGAATTTACTTGATATTTCAGAACAGGTTAGATTACGGTGACAGCACGGCAACAAACAAACGTACTAAAATGATGGTGGCACACTGTGAACCGAGTTGGATTTGTTGCCTGGCAGTACATGCTTCTGCCTGGACTCTCTGTCCATCAGCATGGGCTACACGTGCCTCAGCTTCTTTGATGATGCGGCGAGCTGAACCTGAGAGGGGAGGAGAGGGAGCACCATTCAAGTTGACGGTTGCAGCTTGAAATTCTGCTAGTAGACGCTCTGCTTGTTTTAGCCATTTCTGTAACCACACGTTAGATGAAAAAAAAACCAACGACCCTAGCGCTGGCACAGCACAGTAAAAAAACAGACCTGAAAATGAGAGTGGCCACCAATAAGTTTTCATAACCGTCTCAACCTTTCCCTTCCCAACTTCAGCTGAAGCAAACACTACTAGTAGTATGCCTCCGAGTCCCCATCTGTCTTCAACGCCGTCAGATATAGCCGCCCACAAGCGGAACACCCAAAGAAAGGCCCAGGTGGCAAGTCAAGATTCCACTGGCAAAAAAACCGGCAATACAGAAGAGAGTGAGTACATCCATAGGCCAAGAAAAATGCGATGGACTCACAGTCATCACCAAGAACCACTGCAGCGGTCATCCAAAGTAAAGGCCTTAGAGCGAAAAAGTTAGTACAGGCAATTGGAGAAAGCAGTCATTGACACACCTTGTTTCAGTCTGGAATGAGACAACGACCAATACTCGTAAGCGCGCACCCACAGTAACTGCGCTACAATCAGTACCAGCCGCCAAGTTAGCGCGAAAGAATGAGACAACGACCAATACTCGTAAGTGCGCACCCACAGTAACTGCGCTACAATCAGTACCAGCCGCCAAGTTAGCGCGAAAGACACCTGCAGAAAAGTTAGACAATGGTTAGTAGTTGCTTAACAGATCAGTATGAGAGATACTCAACAGCGGATCAAGTCAACGGTCATGGTCAAAGTCAAGGCCGCGATAAGAAAAACAGCAAGCTGCCAAAGTCAGTCGCAGTGTCAATCGAAGATAACGACTCTGTCAGTGAATACGGAGAGAGTGATCATGACACCGACAAATCGGACGATAATGCGGAGGTTCCAGAAGACGATGATGAGGACTTAGTACCCTCCCAGAAGGAACTGATTAAAGAGGTGAGTCGTCACTTAGCTACCCAAAGTTGAGAATGATGAAAAAAATGACGCACCTTTTATTTAAGATTCCCTACATGATGCCTCCTCGTGCAGCTAGATCTGCCAGCGCACTATCGCAAACCAGCAAAACATTGTCGAATAGTGTTCGGATGACATCTAGCGGGGTTTCTGACGAGTCTGAGTCAGAGTTGCAGTTTGCTGACAAAGACACGGAGTCTGCCAGTGACCGCAGTGACAGTCAACGTTCCAAGGCAAGTTATGATTACCGCGAGCCTTCATCACTCACCAACTCGAAACCACAGCCAAGCAAGAAGAAGAAGAAGAAAAGGAGCAAAGTAGCAGAAGCACGTCAAGAAATTGAGGTGATGTGTTCTACTCTACTACGCTCCCATCACTCTGTCTTACTAATGAATATACTGTTTTCTAGAGGCCCAAATTCGCAGAGTCACGGCAGCTAACAGACGAGGCACTGCCAGCCTCCGCCGATAAGGAGTTGTCTGAACACTCCTTTACATGGCCTATATTCACAGATCTAGTCTACTCAGCCGATAGCTCGATCAACCTCAAGGCTCAGAATACTCGGATTCAGCAGGTGTTGAAGACTGCCGTCTTTGAACTCAAGAAAGCCTCTATCTTCGACAACGCATTTCCCAACATCACTCAGAAGCGCAAGATGGCTCTCGATGCAGTTTATAATGCTGCCGGGAAGCATAAGGAATATGCGATAGCAAAGAGGATCAAGCATGACTTTGATTATGCGGTGGCTCTCGCTGGAGTGGTATGTACACTTCTTGTATGTTACTGGACATCACTGACATCCTCACAAGCCGGAGGGACGGCTTAGTTCCTTCCGTACTAATCTCAAGAAACTCGCGCATCAAATTGTGGTCTCTCGTTTTGGACTCAAGAAAGGCTGCGGTGACGAGGTAGACGACCTCATCAAGGGTCACAAGTATATTTTCCCAACCGACGCCAAGGTCTGTTCATTTTTTCGTTATCTATCTCTTCATTTATCTTATTCTTATCCACCACCCAGGGTAAGGTCCTTGGGGACCAACCGTTTTGTGACGAGTCTATGGTTGACTCCATCCGTTTATCTTTTTTCGATGGTGAGAACTCAATTGGTGTCCAGTCCTGTGACGATTTTGTCTCGGTCTTGGATGGAAACAACGAGCCCGAGCTACCTGTTGCTATGGTGTGTTTGATTGCAACGCTTGTAGGTGCCGCTCTTGATAATGTTTACTCTGTTTGCTCACTACATAATGTTCTCTGCAGATTTACTCGATATTGAAGGATTGGAGCAGCGGGAACCCACCCTCAGGCGCACAAGTCAAATCATTCAATTCCTCCTTCCACATCAGTGTTTACAACGCTCACCAAGCGACTCTCACACGCATCTTTAACGGTAGTCGAAAGAAGTACCATGTACTGATGGCGCGTCTCTACAAGGCAGTCAGGTATGTCTTGCTCACGCGCTATTTGTTATCGTCGTGTACTCTAACTAATTCAACATTAGTGCAGTAGAAAGCTCAGAGCCCGCTGGTTCATTGGACGCCGCTTGTGATTACCTTGATCTTGATGCAATGGGTGAAGATTAATCAACCTTCCGAGTCATTTGTACATACTGGTGCTTTTTCGAGTCTGCTGATCTTTTTGCCGTCTTTCGGTTGTGATATTCTCGTTTAATTCTAATATATTTGATGTTCGTGTGTCTTCACATTGTTTGAATTCAAGATAATTCAAGATAATCAATCAGCAAATTCAAAGGATTTCAAAGGAATTCAAAGGAATTTCGACTGGAGTTGAATAATCTCGTTTACTTTTATTTCAGCGGAATTCAGAGGAATTCTCTGAAATTACCTTGATTTCGTGAAGGAGGTTTTCCCTGATGTACCAGAGGACTTCTTGACGAGGACATTTGGGAGTTATTTCTTTTCAACGTCTAACGTCTAACGGACATCCGTCGTTCCTCGCTTACCATGTGTCCCTCAAATATTCCAAATAGTATGAACAGGGCAGTCATTTTGACTTATTTGACAATGGTTGTCGCCTTCCAGCGTACCTCAATGATCATGCGCGTAGACGGAGAACGTCCTGGCTTCGTCCCTGTGCCATGAGCAGGGCCGCGAGTCAGATATCTCATACTATTACTATTGACATTTTAAGGTGGGAGTGCACGCGAGAAAATATGCTTGAATCACATTATGATATTAAAATTATATTAAGCTACAATTGAGATTTGCTCGACAACATTATGGTTAGCCTGATACGACTAGTCTGAATCGAAAAGGGCGTCGTCCCGTTGCGCCCTCTGCATAGCGAGAGCATTTACAGACATCTTAGCCTTCGCCGTGTCGCTGAGTTCCGCGCGATGACTAGTTCCAAAGACCTTCCTGGATAACACAAATGAGTTGACGTCTCCATATTATACGTAACATACCTAGTCCACCATTTTAGGAGACAGTCAACATTGCGTTGCGCTGCTCGACCAGGGGCTCTTTCAAAAAAGTCCACGACATTGTACCAGAACTGGACATAGTCGAAGTCATTGTCCATCGAGCGCCACGAGGTTACCGATGACAATGCAAATCGCAACTATGACGGGTCATTAATGCCGCTAAGTAGATGAAAAAAAAACGCTTACTTGACATGCTACATAAGCGATTGACCGAGGCGAGACTTTATGCATCTTAATTATTTGTGCGACGTGGGTCTTGACTCTCTTGCCAGAAATATCTCTCTTGGCGCGTCTGTTGTTTTCAATGATGTTGGCGCCATCGCCGTCACCGGCCACTTCCTTTGCGGAGGAGGGGGAGGTAAATATGGCTTTAAAGGCCTGCCAACCAAACATGAGCTTAGTTGAGATACGTAGATACGACGAACCTGAACCAAAAGTCTGCTTTTAAATAGACCCTCCTCCAGGTTGTTTGCATCAGCAGTATACCCTTGGTAGAGAAATACCGGCCAAGACATTTCCGTCACAATGTGACCTTCAACACGATCCCTAATTCCTGCTTTGACGCTGGTAAATAATTAGTATCGCGCAAGATCCTGAGTTCAGTACTTACGTCGGATTGTTCCAGTCTAGTTCGGTCGGACAGAGCAGTTGGCCGCATGCGTCGTTGACGAATCCGCGACAGTATTTATCCTCGCGGTCAACTGGGGGATTTGGCTTGAATTCCCGATTGACCCAGTCGGCAACGAGACTCTTGAGCTTGGAGGTATCATCTCCTCGAGCACTGTCCGCTCCCTGCCTAAGCTGAACAGAAATTCAGCGCAAAACAAATCTTGAAACTAGTTGCACGCACCTTTTTTAACATATGCATATAGTCGTCGTACTCCATTTCTGTCGCCTTTTGGTGAAACCAGGGGAGCGCGTTGTTGAGGGCTATATATCCCATTTGCAAGCGATCTTGCCTACGTTAACACAGTCCATAAGTAGCACCCACGAGACAGGTGAGAAACACTAACTCGGGAGTCACCTCGTCATCGCTGCTGTCGCACCTCCTATCGTTCTCATTAATCAAGTCTTCGATAGTATCATATAGGGTAACAATTCTTCTGATAGCTCTTCCTTTGGAGACACAGTAGTTGGTCTCCCTGAAGATAGTGAGCACCGGGTGGATGTCAGCGTCGGTGGCACGCATACCTTTGCTTCGCTGCCTGCCCCGACTCGAGTAGTTGCAGCTTCTCCTCTAATTGAGCAATTTTCCGTCTCTGACGAGCGCTCTCAGACGTGGCCACTGCTAGGGACGATGCTGGAGGTTGCGGGTTTCCTTCTGCCTGGGACGACATCGAAGCATGTGAACCGTCCTCCACTTGGGACATGAGAAGCGGCGAGCCTGCGGGAAGATGGCACGAGTTGGAAACGAGGTGTAGAGCTTCTGCTTCATTTAATAGCCATCGGCAAAGTCAGCTGCACGTGCGCCTATGAGGGAAAGTTTTATTCACCGTTAAGTTGATACCCAAATTCATACGTCGAAAATGTACATCCAGTGTGAATAAAGTGCGTTGACGTTGATTGAACGCTGAAAATGGCATGCGCGACATGCCCAGTCTTCGTTTCCCGTGTTCGGCTGGTCCAAGTGTAGATGCTAGTGAGCGCGGGACACGCGCTGACGGAGCCGTCGGTTAGTAACGCGGAGAGCTGAAATTGAAATTGAAATTGAAAGCTGAGAATGTATGCGCTATACGTACAAACTCGCGCTACAGCATCTGGGAGCCTATTTCATAATGATCATTGAGGTTGCAACGTTGAAGGTCGAATTGGTACAGCGCGTTACCTAAAACATGATACCAAAGTGGACTTCAAGTTACATAAACTACGCAACGGCTCAAATACAGTGAGACCAAACAAAAAACAAATCACAACGCGGCAACAAAGGTCTGAATACTACGTACATACCTACTACTATGCCTCATCCTTTGGAAAAAGTGAATACAGTAGATCACGCATGAAGGATAGCAGTCCGTGAAACTCCACCTTCTCATTACCAACCAATGATGACATCCGATCTTTCATTCTATTGTAGCATGTCTCGTTTTCCGAACAGTGAAAATCGGTGTTTTGAAACAAGCCGTCCCTCGAACATCGCCGTATGATCCAGTTACAGATTGCTGCAGAAAGGACGAAGGTATTCCCGAGGGCAACTTCCCAGTCAGGTCCATCGAGCGATATATATTGATGATACCCTTGATCGACCAGTATGTATTCTGCAATGCCAACGAGGGCGTCGTTGCCGAATGGGATGCAAACCGACTGGACTTGCCCATCGTTCATCTCTCTCTGAATTGAACGTCAAATGTGAGCGGGATAATATTGAGATACGTGCTTACCTGAACGATTGCATCGAGGTAATCATCATTCGTCAGCAACACTGATGCGTCCCATTTGCGCACTTGTACGATCTCGTTCGTGTTCTTGAATAGAACTGGAAGGAATAGGTGATAGGCTGCAACCACCAACCCTCGGGCATTACCCTGGGAGTCCCTGTGAAGCTTTTTGACCAGCCCTTTCAGTCGTGCAAGAGCGCTTTGACCTTCTCTCCTCTTTTTCCACGTGTTGAGTTCTTTCGCTGTGTCCCATATGAGTCTCGGAATGAACCGGAGGAAGATAAATTAATACCATTGTGCTTGTAGTTGGCGATCGCATTGGCAAGCGCTCTATCGGCCAACGTATCAATATCATTTGTGGTCGGATATAAGGAATACTGAAACAGTGACGAGATCATTAGACCATTGGCGTTGTCCTTCACGCAGTCGACCAATGAAGATTCGATCTGCAGTGTGGGATTTTTTCGGGAGGACTGCGTCGATGCTGAGGGGATATTAGAGCTTGTGATTTCTAGCTCTTTGCGTGCGTCTTTAACCCTCCAGTGTACTGGTCTTTTCTCTACTAGCGATCTAATCGCATTCCTAGGGCGAGGGCCGTGCGACCTGTGGGCGCCCAAAGCCTGCTGACTTGATTGGGCTGGAGCCGCTTGACTCGTACTAGAGTCAGTCGGATTAAGGGCGGTTGGGAACTGGGGGGTGTTCTGGGAGCTGTCATGAATTTGATAGCTGACGCCCGCGGGATCATGCGA
>NW_024539948.1:0-26982 GCF_016647785.1 Suillus fuscotomentosus | reverse complement strand
ACCAAGACTACCGAGAAGGCAATTGACTTGTCGCTCAGCTGAACGATTGGTGCCGGTTCCATAAATTGATTAAGGCAACAGGTGAACGAAAAAAGTATTGATAGATCAACAAGAGTAGATGCGGATAAACAGGCGGGAGAGGAGTAATGATTAATGTTAATTCCAAGGAAGCCTTGCACTACTGAGTACGGGTATGACGCCCATCATCTTCGCTCGACGGATGGCTTTGCCCAACCTGCGCTGTGTTTTCGTGGTGAGGCCAGTCTCAGCGCGGTGCTTAATTTTTCCCATTTCGGTGACAAAAGAGCTCATGAGGACATCATTGGAAGCCTCTTGTAGAGGATCAATGCCCAAGCGGTAGAAGACGTCCTGTCGCTTCGCCTTTTTTTTGCCAGGACCGATGGAAGGTCTTTTCGAAAATGGCGGAGGGCCTTTGAACCGGTGATCGTGTGAGAAGTAATGAGGTCTTATGAACTGAGATTTGTATGAGCACTATAAAGGATGGAAACGAGCTTTTGATCGACAGACCAGTTTATGGTCGAACCTTCTGCGCACGCCCTGCTGCATCCATGGTGCATTTGGGTTGCTTGCTAGATAAAATTGATATATGAGGATACAGGTAACCTTGAAGTTGTGACTGACCTGCAGATGCGCTTGCCTCGGAGAGCTCATCGAGGATGGTGCTCAAATGTATCTGGTCATTCTGTAATGGTGAATGAAGGGATCTAGATACAGGAGGAAAGCAGGCCCTGGAATGCGGACACTGTCGGGCGAAGGCGCGAAAAAGCGATAGCATGCGGTCTGTGTGATGTTGTGGCAGAATTGCAGAGGAGGAACGGCAATTATGTAATTCCGAATAGATGGGTTTCATTCTCACGGGGTCGGAGATTGCCTATAGATTAGTGTGCGACCCCCAGACACCGATATTATTATTAATAAATTATTGAACTAAAAGATGTGAACTATCAAGCTCCGTAGATTCGAGGATTGGGCGTAGTCCGTTTAAAAAGCGAAATTATAATATTGTGTATTGATAGTGGGATTTGTAGTTTAACGGATTGTTGTGACTCGTGAAGAATCCGTCTTAAACCGTTTCTAGCTATAGACAGGCTGAGCTTGGTTTCAAAACGATCCCGCTCCTGATCTCTCTCTTCACCTCCTTTTCACACTTTCAGAATCATAATTCCTGCAAGTCTTCCTCATGTTAACTTGACCTTTAATTACCACCATCATCTCTCTTCTAAGTCAGTTTAAATACTTCTCTCTTCTAAGTCTGACTATCGCTTACAACCTCTTAGCGGCATACTATTTCTAGTACCTTGGTCTGGCATTGTCTGACAGGCATACATGTCTGATTTTGCCAGTATTCATCGTCGTCAACCCCCAAGTCCCCTCGTATTTGCTCCAGAGTCAGTGCTACCACAGCCTATTTCTCAGTCAAACAGTAGCACCTCCTATGGTTCAGGTTCAAATACCGTCTCCATGCCTTTCGTTCGGCGACATGTCACTCGTCGTCTCAAGACCGCAAAGGCAGATTGTGACAAGGAGCTACGTCGTGTGATAAACAATATCACTATCTTCTTCGAAGAGAGACTTCGCGATGGTGACCAAGAACGCGACATCGATCGTGACTATCGGGACAGGGACTTTGACCGTGACTCTCAGTATGGCGACGCAGAGCCTCTTCGTGAGGCCTTCGTATACCACTCTTCGGATCCTCGGCCTGCTTCCCAGGCTGATACTTATTCTGACAGTGGCTATGAGCTTGAACAAGAAAGAAGCCATAGTCGACAACGTGCGTTACCCGAGGACGACAATACAAAGGTTCCCTCTCTGACTCATCGGGTCTCATCACCCGGTCTCCTTGCAGCATCAAACTCTTCCCTCAGTCCCTCCTTGCGAAGGCATAGCAATTCGACATGGGAGAAACAAGTTGCTTCCACGCCGTCTTCCAGTAATTATGTCCATAGCCCCATTGTTGCGTCTGCCACGCTGGCAGACGTTGTCAATCCTCGCAAGCAGTCCAATGCGATGCCTCCCACGGCTTGGCCTGCTCAGAGTATATCTTCCCGTAGACTTTCACGCAGCGTTCACATTCCCATCCGTCCAGTTAAATCCGGCCAGAGTTCCCGCTCGACCTCCCGGTCTAGATCCCCACTTCCGCCGGCCGCAACACACAGTAGCTTTTCTGAGGCCATTCCTTTACCTTCTTCCATCAATCGTCGCTCTTCCCGCATACTACTGGATGACCCTATTGATCCCATCATGACTGCGCTTTATGACCTTATTGGCGTAGCAACAGATGTCACCGATATGTCAACAGCCTCACTCACAGCCCAGCCTAAAGTTTGCGAGTCACTCGTTCAACGGGTACAGACTATTGGTAAGGCGTGGGATGAGCATCCAGATTGGCATGGGCGGAACTGGTATGTGCAAGTCCTACTTGCCGTTGCCAGTCTCAGCCGTGTAGTCGAATGGTGGGAGGCCGAAAAGCAGTTCTGGAATTTCGATGATAATGAGGACGAGCAAGACGAACCCCTCATGTTCGTCTTGAAGCCACCCGATGAGCATCCTCCAGCGCCTACACCGACTGTCCGCAGTCGCCAGGAGGAGCTACGTCTTACGGCCGATGATGAAAGTCGACTTCGGTTGTCAAGGCCGATGAGTCAGGGAAGGCGTTCCAGAGATGATGCTCCAAAAGATCTTTCATTATTGTCTCTTTCGCCAGAACAACCGACACGAAAAGCCGTTGAACACAATGAGTCTGCACGCGTCCTGGCTACCGAAAGATTACGTCTGCAAGCTGAGACTGCACAGAACCAAAACATCGTAATGGAGCTAAGTTTGGACGGCGACCACTTTATTTGGGTCAATTATGCATGGAGAGTTGTTGTCGGGTAAGGATATTGTTTCTGGCGATGTTCGGCTTGTCTGACGTATTATGGCACTTAGGACGGAGCCGTCGAAACTTGCTGGAACTAGAATTTCACATCTTCTCGCCCCTGCAGATTGTTCCGTTTTTCGGGATGCTACTTATCAACTACAACAGGATGATTCGCATACCGTAGAGGTACGCTTCGGACTTCAAGTCGAGCCAGAGGGCGATCATGATGCTTCAATATCTGGCATTCTTTACCAACAAATGGAGGGCAAAGGCATGCTCATGATTGACCGTGAGGATGCACAACCGTCTCACACGATGTGGGTTGCCAAGCCAGTAGGTCCCCCAAGATGGGATTATCCTTCGCCCTCCATTGTCCTGGAATCCGGTGATGTTGGAGATGAATCCATTGTGGAGGAGCCTTCCAAAGAACTGCTTGCCGACCGCTCTGGACTCGAACCAGTGACGCCCTTTCCCTTCGTGCAGCCGATTTCTACGGAGCCCATATTGTGTCGGATATGCGAGTGTCAAATCCCGCAGTGGTACTTCGAGAAGCATAGCGAGACCTGCGTCGAAGTGCACCGGCTTGAAGCTGAGATTGTCGAGTGCAACGAGTCTATTGGCGAGCTCAAGAACACGATTCGAGACATTATGACTGCCATGGATACTCCTTCCTCAA
Source organism: Suillus fuscotomentosus (assembly GCF_016647785.1). Classification (NCBI taxonomy): domain Eukaryota; kingdom Fungi; phylum Basidiomycota; class Agaricomycetes; order Boletales; family Suillaceae; genus Suillus; species Suillus fuscotomentosus. The sequence continues at coordinate 23,422 of NW_024539948.1, read as the reverse complement.
CTTCGCCCCCCGAATACAGAGGAGTCCCCGTTTTCACGCACTCAAGTTTGCCGAGCATTCCTAGTCCCTTGCAGTTGTTCCGACGGGATTACATGCAGAGGTTGAGCATGAAGAAGACACAGCGCAGGATGTTGGAATCGCTTGACGAGATTCTCCTGGTTGCTTCTGAGATTTCCATGCCTTCTCTGAAGGAGGAGGAGTCGAAGGAGCCAATCGAGCGTCAGCGGTTACTTTCGCCAGGATCGGAGCGGAAGATGTCCCAGATCCGTACATGGTGTCGGCCGCCTGTTGAGGACGCTGCTCTCTCTCAGCTTGCTGAAGACGTGGAGCGTATCATGATGCAGAAGGTTGACAATGTCGTTCGGATGCAGAATACCATCAAGTACTCCGAGAAGATCTGGCACGAATGGGAGGAGAAAGTCACCGAGAGTCTAGCGATTGTTGAAGCGGGTGAAAGTAGCGACAGTGAAGATGAGGGTGAATACCACGATGGAATTGATCCATCGATTCTACCTATTCCCGAAGACGTAGAGGCACCGGTTGACGACGATCGTGCCACCAACCAATCTGAAGAACTACTGTCGTCCGAGCCTACTCCCATGGCTTCCGCGTCTCCTATATTGATTGCTACCCCAAATGCTAGTCGCGCCTCCGTTTCTGCTCCTGTACCTCAGTTTGCTCCTCCAGCGTGGCAAATCATCAACAAGATGCCCACAAGGTCGTCCACGCCATCATCCATATCTTCGCCTCTTGCTTTGGCTGCCCCAATCACGGCATCACCATCTCCCGACGATCAGCCTCCATACATGGACCTCAACGACAGTCTACCTGGGAATGCTACCGTTAGAACACGACGTTCGGCCAGCAACCTTCTGGAACCGCGGCTTTTGGTCACCCCGCCCCTGTCACCCAGCATATCCCCTCGAGATGCGCCCACTGCTACACGACGCGGGCATCGCCGTCATTCTACAGTGAATCCCATATTTAGTCCTTCAGTATCAAATGTCCCTCTATCTCCTCGCCAATCGTCTGCAGCTCCATTATCACGATCGACTCCGACTTCTATCAAAGACTTTGACATCATCAAGCCTATCAGCAAAGGAGCCTTTGGATCTGTCTTCCTTGCGAAGAAGAAGGCGACTGGAGACTATTACGCTATTAAGGTTCTGAAAAAGGCCGATATGATTGCGAAGAACCAAATCACGAATGTCAAGGCGGAGCGCATGATTCTTATGAAGCAGGCCGAGTCACCGTTCGTTGCCAAATTGTACTTCACATTCCAGAGCAAGGAAAACTTGTATCTGGTTATGGAGTATCTGAATGGTGGCGATTGTGCCGCTCTCATCAAGTCTTTGGGCTCGCTTCCCGAAGAGTGGACGAAGCAATACATTGCTGAAGTTGTACTGGGGCTTGAGTATCTCCACCAGCGTGGCGTTGTTCACCGGTAAGTTCTACAAAATGTGCAGAAGCCGCATGCTTATCATTTTTGCAGTGACTTGAAGCCTGACAACCTTCTCATCGACCAGCACGGTCACTTGAAACTCACTGATTTCGGTTTGAGTAGGATTGGTCTCCTTGGTCGTCAAACGCGCGAACCCATGGGCATGGGTACCAGACATCGCACAAGATATGATTCACGTTCGCGACCACCTTCAATTGACTCTGGCTTTCTTTCATCACCCTTACTTTCAACCGAAATGATTGGCGGAGGTTCGTACTTTAACCAGGGAACACATCCAGTGCCACGACAAGGAATTTCGCCTCATCAGCTTTCCACAGATGACGCAAGCGAATCTGGTTCCGAATCTATATACAATCATCATTCACGCCGAAGCAGGGCTGGTGAAAGTCCTCTGCAATCGTTTGCCACGGAATTGACCACCGACTTGCGCTCGTACTCGGGTGGTCACACACCCCCGGGGGAGCAGAAGTTTGTTGGTACGCCAGATTACCTTGCTCCAGAAACCATTCTTGGCCTTCGTGGAGATGATGCTGCAGTGGACTGGGTTAGTGCCTTATCGTTGCCTTGTGCGTCCACGTTGCTAAGCTGTCTACCGCACAGTGGGCTCTTGGTGTCATAACTTACGAATTTTTATACGGCATTCCCCCCTTCCATGCGGAGACGCCAGAGAAGGTTTTTGAGAATATCCTTTCTGGACACATCGAATGGCACGAGGACTGGGTGGAGTTCTCCGACGAAGCTCGTGACTTCATGCAACGGCTGATGCGTATAGACCCATCCGCTCGTCTCGGGGCTGGTGGCGCAGATGAAATTAAGGGGCATCCTTTCTTTGAAGGCATAGAGTGGGACAAGGTGACGTCTACAGAGGCGGCATTCATTCCTCAAGTTTCTGATCCTGAATCGACCGATTACTTCGATCCGCGTGGGGCAATACCTCAGTTATTCCACGAAGAGGATATCGCTATCTCAAACCCTATGGATAGCCCGTCGCTCACACTGCCTCCCCCAGCACAGCCTATACCACTGCTGGGCAGTCGTGATGCAGCCCCGTCGCCTGCTAGTGACGATTTTGGGTCGTTCAGTTTCAAGAACTTACCGGTCTTAAAACAAGCGAATGACGATGTTATTCGCAAATTGAAGACAGACCAACTTGCCCCGATGACGCATACCTTGTCCGACCCGGTAGGCTCACATAGCAGGAGGAAGAGCACCTCGCAGAGGTTCAAGAAGCCGCCCAGTGTAGTGACAGCTCTAGATCAGAAGTCATTTTCTCAGGGTCCTCCCTCACCATCAACGTCCACTTCATCCATAGCTTCATCTCCTTCACGAGCAAGTATGCCTCCTTCGACACCCGGGAGTAGCAGCGGCAGTCACGCGCGCAAGCCGTCTGAATTTGGAGCATTGGAGCGTTTCAAACTTAACCATCTGGATGGCGTGGAGCGGAGGAACACGATGCCAAGCCGTTTGCGCAAGGCGTCTGTTTCCAGTAGTGTTGGCGAAGGTTCTGGCTCTGATCACTGGCCCTCGTCGGCGGGGCAAAGTTCGAGTCAGTTCGACACGCCTCCTTCATCGGTTCACTCGATCGACTTGAAGAAAGGGCCCGATCCCACCGACCGTGCGGTGACTTGTCTACTCGCCGAGGACAACCCAATAACCGCCAAAATACTGGAGACGCTTCTCATACGTCTTGGTTGCCGCGTAGTCGTGGTTGCGGATGGGTCAGAGGCCATGAGCGTTGCCATGGGTGATATCAGTAAGTAGGCTTGATACTCGCGTCGTGGTTTTATGGTCTAATTTCTCATAGAATTTGACTGTATCCTCATGGATTTACACATGCCAGTCGGTACGTGATGCACTCAGTCTAGTGTGCCTGTTTCCTGATGTTTGTCGCAACTTGTAGTTGATGGTGAGGGTGCTGCTCGATACATCAAGACAACTAATGGCAGGAATTCCAACACACCTATGGTTGCTGTCAGTGCCTACAGCGCTGCAGACACGAACGACAGCAGCTTATTTACTGCCTCACTCACTAAACCCGTGCAGAGGGCTGATCTTCTGGCCGTCATGCGGAGACTTGGATTCAAGACTTCGGCTGTACAAGGCCTTTCCGCAAAAGTCACTGCATCTCATGTATCATGACCTTTTTACGCTCTCGCGTTTCACGTTGCATCGGTCTCCGTGTCGTTTCGTTATCTTTTTTACTGCAATTATTCCGTCCTATGCATATTCTTTGTCTTTGACTCTACACAAGCACTTACCCAGCATACATGTTTACACCATTCATTTGTCCCTTTGCATTTTGTACGCTAGACTGTTAAAGTACTGCCTTGGCTTGTATATCTGGATTTTGTTCTGGATTGATCTTGCTGCCAATGACATTTATCCAGGAATTATGCCAAGAGTAGTACTGTCCGACAGAAGTAGAGGCACATTATTCAGGTACTCGATGTGACGCACAGCTTAGACCAGGGCTTGAGCTTGAGCGTTTATAGGAGACCGCGCCCAATATGTCCAAAGATGCGAGTCCTAAGCGTGAACTGAGTTCGAGCGCGCTCAATGACTTTTCCGCGTGTTCTCTCACACCAGACTCATCCTTCTGTGTGCATTCAGTCTCTTTGCTCGCTCTAACCTCCCAGGTTGATTCCAGATACCCTTCGCAGCAGTTGTTCTGCAAAGGCCCTTTTAGGCTACCACAGGAAAATTGGCTGGCTGATACTCGGATCAGCGCAGCTACTAGCCGCTGACTCGGAAACCTGTAAACAGCTAAAACTTTATGAGTGAAGGGGGTTTGGGATGCATTACAATCAACAATGTGAGCAAAGTTCCAATTTATTTGATATGGCGGCGTTAACGAGCATGATGATGATGGTGCAGCATCGTGGATTCCTCATCACTCCCCATCCCTCAGTTTGACATCTACTAGTAACGGACGAGCACCTTCACCTCGAACCCGCTATACAACATTGCCAGGTTCACCGTTTCAATCCCAATCTCTCGCGGCCAATTCCAGTATCCAGACGAGACATAATATTCCTGCGAGTTTGACCCCTGGTCGACGGCCTTCCGCCAGTGATACTGGTCTTCAGCAACAACAAACTGCACTTCTATACAATTCTCCCACCTCATTTCTTGCATCCCCACCACATACGTCATTTTATGGCGATTACTTCTATCCTAGGCAGCATCCCTCCTCAACATCGCCTCCCGTACCCCAGAAACCAATCGGAATTACGGCACCTCTTATCCATACCATTCCACGACCACCTATTCCTCCGAAACCACCAATGACAACTACTGCTTCCTCACAGCGCAACCCGCTCTATCCACAGTCCATTCCTGGTCCTATTGCAGGGCCATCTAGCCGACCGATGTTCAGTGAAGAATCTCTCACTGATGACAAAGATATCGCACTAGCGCTAGCGTTATCTGAGTCAGAGGCGCGTCAGCGGGAGGATGACATTCTCGCTCAGGAAGAAGCAGATTTGATGAAGGCGTTGGAAGAATCACGTACCTTCGCCAACAGTTACAGCAAGATTGTGTCTGATAACATCTTCGACGGACATCAGGATTCTTCGGGTGAACCCTCGACATCTTTCATACCTGTTTCTCTCGAAAACGTCCACCTCAGCCCCCAGAATCATCAACAATTCCCAGAAGGCACAAGCTTTCTGCACATGATTACACCCTCCACATCCGAGAGTTCCTTCGATGAAAAATCTGTCTATGAGTCGGGCAAGGAAAGTCAAGAATCAATACAATCCGCAACTGATACCACTATCTCGAGTCGAGAAAACTTCACTCCAACACAACCATCACATAACAATACTGTCTCGACCATTTTGAAACCGAACGATTTATCAATGAACGCTGGCTGTGGTACTGCTGGAACATCCACCATGTCTTCTACATCCGTCGAGTTCCGTCGATCGAGCTCAAGTGATTACATTCGTCCCTTGCCGGGTCCAAATCCTGTATCTTCACATCCAATGTCATCGCCACAGCAGAATCTGAGCATGGAACCTCTTTTACCATCACCCAGACAGCCACTTCCACGCAAGTCGTCTGTCGCAAACTCCGAGAGTAGTTCTTTGAGTGGTCGATCTTCATCAAGTGAACAAATCCACTCGCTCTTCACCCCTGCAATGTCGGTCCAAACTGCATCAACGAGTCCACCTCTTTCCTTCAGCTTCCCATCTCACCCAGATATATTGGATTCAGTTGACGAAGACACCCAAGAGGAAGAGGGTGATGAGGGGACTGATTTTGTCGCTCGATCCCCGCCAATACTGACCGCCAACCAGTATGTTGAACCAGATATGTTGATGGGTGTCTGTGAGTATTGTCGTCGTGAGCTCTTCTTCGTCTCATTGAATACTTTGCAGCAATGGGCTTTAAACCACCATCAATCTCCACAATATTGTCACCTATGGGAGAGGCCATGCCCAATATTATAACATTACCATACGGGAAGGCACCAATATTTCACATTCAGTCACCCTCCTGGCGTCACCTGTTGAAGCTAATGGCGCGATTGAGTGGGACTCGCGTCGAGCCCACCATAGAAGCTCTTACTGTTGCAAAAGATGATGAGCTGAAGTTGAGAACCGTAATTCAGTTTGTCAAGGTAAGGATGGCTGTCTAGCGGAGTACCAAAGCTGACCAGCACTGCAGATCCATCACTCTGCTTCGGAATGGCGAACAGTTATCTATTTGACGACTGACATGCCAGTACCTCCATCAGTCACAAACTCGCATAAGTATACCAATGGCGATGTAACCGTACTTCCTTACTCTTATACTCTTTCACCACTACCGCAGCTCCTCCGTGATGGGGCTGATTCGCCAATGGCAAAATACTATGTGGTTCCCGCGACTTCCACTCCATACCCTACACTTCCAATCAACTTTCCCAACCTCGCAATGTACTTACAATCAGCTGTCCAGGCCTCCAGGAAGGCCGCTCACGATAGCTCCAGTGGCCTTCGGAGGCTTGCTCTAAATATCGACTCTTGCTATCCCAGAGACAACGGGAGGCCGATCAGTACAGACTTTTCTGATACCTCTCGAAGTCTGGGTGGGATGTTTAAACGCGTTATCAACCGCGGAAAAACTCCAAGAGGACGAGGAGGTAACGAAGAGATTTATGATCTAGTCACCCCGTTTGTGCCAGATGAATGGGGTTAACTTATTTATGTTGTCCGTTTGCATGATCTCTTGCATTTTTTGGTATTTTCGAATACAATACAATTGTTACATTTTCGTCCGCATTGCACAATGTTCAAGGAATAGTTGTCCTTGTCCCAAATATAGTCACAATTTAGCCCTTGATGTAACATGACGGAATTTCAATCCATTCGCATCCAAGTCTCAAATATCAGATCTCACTCCCCGACTCCCGCGTGTTAGAGTATTACGGCTAACGTTCATGGCAGTCCCAGAATCAACCGTGCCAGAGTTATCACAACCAATTCCACCATTAACTGCTGAAGAAGAAGGCATGAATCAATCATACTAAAAGCTGGATCCCTATGTTAATAGACAAGCAACGCGCTTTTAACAGATGCTATCATACACACGCGTATTACGAACGACGAACGACCACTTCGGCGGGTGGTCAAGAAGTTTCACAACTACGCCTCCTTAGTACACCATCTCCTTGTGCCACCTAGTTCTTCTGGAACAGTCGAGGATGCACGGGAGGCATTCTTAATCGAGCTATCGTCCTTTGAACTAGCTCTTAAAAAGAGCATGATGGTATGCGAAGCCGAGCGGAGACAAGTGGAGGAATATCAGCGGGAGCGGGAGAAGATTGGTGAGTTCATTGAGCTTCGCATGGAAGTGGACGCCTGAGGAATGAATACGCAGAGAAGGAACATGATGCTCTGCGTAGTCAAATTGAGGAGCTGAAAGTCGCACTGGAGCATGCACACATGGAACGCAAGCGAAAGGTCGAATACGACACAATTGCCGAGAAGATCAACACTCTCCCAAGTCGCGAGGAGCTTGAGCAGTGGGTCATGTTCAGAATGTTCTGGTATATTTCTCAATAATATTCAGGGCGATACGGTCGCTTGAAAATGACATGGCTGCTATTAACGCGGAACACGAGACTCAGGACCGAATCATAAGGGGCCAGAAAACTGCTTTGGACAGTATTGTCATGGACTTGAGCTCTCTTCGCCTTATGGGCAAAGACAAAGAATCTGCTACATCAGGTTTAGGGACCCCTGCTGCTACGCCAGCCCCAGACGGCACAGAAGCCGATGACAATTTGCCTAACATGCGTGACAGCTCACAAATAGTGGATGAAGGATTGGATGAAGATGAGAAGGAGACGGGCGAGGTGGCTGAAGAGAAGGAAGATGGGGAGGATGACCAGCCCATTGGCACATCGCTCTCATCGAAACTCAATCCCACTGTCAATGAATTCGCACCCAGTTCGCATACACCCTCGTCACTACGACCTCCAGAAGAAGATGACGACATAGAGATGGGAGAGGTTGCAGAAGATCCAAAGGTGAAGGCGAAAAAAGCCCGAGAAGAATTGGAAGAAGGAGAAGCAAGCGATGCAAGCAGCGCATTATCTGACCCACCAGATGATTGAATGTGCATTGCTACTTATTTTATGCGTGTTCCTGTGGTACATCCACGTCAAAACTCATAAAATCCCTCGCACATGTAATTTTCCCGCTATGATGCTCTTCAGCTAAACGTGCAATGCCCTCCATAATTGTCTTTGCCGTTGGATCAACATCGTCGTTCCCCGGGTATCTAGCCGAGAAATGATTGAGTACTAAATGTCTCGCTCTGATCCGTGCCGCGAAAGCACCAGCCATCTGAGGAGTAGAGTGCCCTCTGGATTTTGTGCGTGCCTCGACGCTCTCAAATGTGTCTTCAGCTTTGGTATGTGAGTCCAAGGCTGGCAAATGGGCATTTGTTGCTTCGTGTATCAGCAAGTCCGCAGATGAAGCCAATTCGGCTATTGGTGATGGATCATATGTGTCTCCAAGAATGACAAGTTTACGTCCGGGCCTCTTGAGAGGGCCTTGTAACACTGTGCCATCTGAGAGTTCAATGCTCTCTCCCTGTTGAAGGCGGCTCATAACGGACATCGGCGTCTTGGTACGCTTAAGATGTGGTATGTACTTCGCAGGTTCCATTTTTCCGGGTATAGGTGCCTCTGTTACAACATAACCAACGCACGGCACGGAGTGTAAAATGGGAGCCGCAGAAACTGAAACAATGGCGTCGTGATACACGTCTGACCAAACACCGTTTGTTTGTAGAATGTTACGGCCGTTTGGAGATTCGGACGCATGAAGGGCTAGAGAGGTGTGGTCTCCATCTAATGGGTCAGAAGGTAACCGCAATTCGTGAACGACGTAAGGCGCGCCTAGGAGGGTATGTGTATACTTGAGGCCATTGCGGACATATGCCCTGGTTCCAAAGGGCCCGTAAATTTCGATGGGCTGATGAAAGCCTCAATCAGTGGCAACATAATAGTGCGGCAAATGTACAAACACCCAATAAGTCCTGGACCATGTGCAGACGAGGATCCTCTACTCCATCCGCTGTTCCTCCGGCACCGTTCAGCATACTTGCCAAGAGGGGCAGTAAACCAAATATATGATCCCCTATCAGCCAGTGAATGTCGGCTGGGAAAGCAATGTTGAAATTAACAACGACATACCATGGGTATGAGTAATAAAGATCTTTTCAATCTTACCCATCTTCACTTTAGATCTTTGGATTTGGTGCTGCGTAGCTTCACCACAGTCGAACAACCAGACATCGCTATTCAATCGGAGAGCAAGTGCAGAATGATTTCGGGTTAAGGACGGTTGCGCGGAAGCGGTTCCGAGGAACGTCAAGTTGAACGATGAAAGTCCTCGTCGTGCTGTCATAGGTGTTATGTTATAACAGATGAGAAAAAAAATCATTTTCTAGTAGTTCAATGACATTCTCTTCGTTGGAAAAAACATGTCCCTGGCAGGAATTGAACCTGCGGCGCCACGGTATTGTGAGTTCCACAACGTGGCGATTTAACCACTAATCGACAGGGACTTGTTAAGATTTCCAATAGTAATAATTATAAGCTTACGGTGCGTTGTAGTGAGATCAGATAGTTGGTTGTGGATGTGGTTGACAGTGATATAGTGATAGACCATGGACGCGTATAACATTCGAGCTATCTAATCGTAACGGTGGTTAACCGCCAGTCCCCGACTCTGCCCAGCTGCATCAGTGATGTCTCATCTCGTCTTAACTACTTAGCTTAGAACTTCGGTCGTACTGAATTTAATGCCGAAAAACAAGTGAGACAAAGGAGTGCAACAATTATTTAATAGGGAGAGTCAGAGTTGGCGATTTTGCCACGATTCAAATTTACGATTTTCGCCGATTCTAACACCGATTCAAAACTGTGAATCAGCGCCAGCTTTGACTACCCCCGTTTCACTTCGAGATTCTGATGTACGATTCTGATACGATGCACTGATCAATTATAGTTATAAATAATTCACTGTCAGAGCAGACACCATACTGCATCATGCCCCGCTTCACTCCACGTCAAAAACGCGCCCAGAACCTGCTGAGGAACTTCATCAAGTATCGCATCAATAAACTCAAACGTGCTCGCCGACGCACTGCCCGCAGTCGGCGTGCTTTACAAGCTGCTGGATATGCTAGCGAGTCTCCTCATCTTCCATCTTCAAGCTCAGAAAGCTCTTCACACATCAGTAAATCACTGGGCTCTGTCCAGATCTGTTCAGATCTGGACAGTGCGCCATGTGCACAGCTTGGTCCCTTCTAGCTAGTTCACTACAGTAGAGCTTTTTCTGTCAACCTCTGCACAGACCCTCACAAACCTGCCTAGTGAGGACCAAATAGGTCTTGAATATCATCATTTTTCTGTCTGTTTGTACAGATCTGTCCATGTTCATGCAGATATTCACAAACCACTCAGAAGTTCACTCGGCTCGGGTACAGTAGCTCATTTTTCTGTCTTGTCTTGTACAGATCTGTCCATGCTCGCGCAGATACTCACAAATGACTCAGAAGCTCACTCGACTCGGGTACAATAGTAGCAAACAAACGACGATAAATTCAATCAGCGCGAAACACGATACTAGCAGACAACGAGCAAAAAGGTAAAAGTATATGCGCAAGAATATGATGTGTGACGATTGACACTGCCAGGAGACGGGAGAACTCAATCGAGTTGGACGCGCAGGTGGCAATGTTTGGATGTGTCAACGCCGTCGAGTTTCGATGTTTCTGCCCTGAATAAATTCATCAGTATTGAACACTATGTAAAAGCCTCCTTACCATCCAATCTTGGCCCATTCACGGAGTTGCTGCACCAGCTTCGGACCGTGATATGGGTCTTTCATGACAGCATCAAGTAGCTCAAGCATCGAATGATAGATGGACTCATACTCCTTCGAGGTAAATTTTGAATAAGACTTGCCATTGCCGTTTTTCTTGAGGCCCTGGAAGACGTAATGAAACTGAAAGTAATGTGTCAGAATGTTGAAATGTCAATATCCTGGACGTACCGCGGTGCAAACGAGAGCTAGGCATTTTAATGGAACCTCCTTCCGAAAAATGGCTGGTCGCCTATGAGCAATGCGATAAGACCCAGTATAGTAAAAAAGAATGATGGCCTGAAGAAGCGCAGGGTGAGCAAAGTTCTTGGTTTTCCCCAATTCGTCGACTCCATGGCGGAGAAATCTACCATCGGCCAGTAATTCTGCGGCGGCGACCTCAACCCAAGCTGCACGCTCTTGAGCGGGAATGTCAACTGGCGGGGAAAGACTGTATGCTGAAGGCGTAATGGAGATGACGATTTTTTTGAGATCAGATCGCCAAGTTGCCAAGTCATCATACAGCTAAAAAACAAATAAGATATGAAGCGCACTACAAAATGGATATACGCACCAGTCTCGCCATGTCAGGCTTATGAGCGGGCCACACACCTGGTGGATACCCTGAGTCAGTAGAATATCTGGAGAGAAATAGTAGCTTACCAGCGTCAACTTGTTGGCCGTTTTTTAGCCATTGCACAAGAGAGGCTGAGAGAGACTGTTACAGTCACTACGTGAGCCCCCAGCTACACGACCAGCCCTCTGCCACCTTGCACGGCAACGACACGATACCCGGGCCTTTAGGCCTTGATGATAGATGATGAACAGAAGAGAAGTCCGGAAGATGCCGGATTAGGTAAGCGATCTGGATCGCTTACATGATATGACGACACAAGGTCTAGAAGACCTATATATGTTATCAAAATAGAAGGCAAGCCTCGTGTTGCCTCATGTACTGATAGAAGGACGCCTCGCGGTCCTTATCCTAGATAGAAGCCTGCCTCATGCATGGTATCTCTGACTCGATAGATAAGCAGATTAGAACCCAGCTTCAAGCTGAGCTTAGATACGATAGAGTAGCCTTATATAAGGTCGAGGATTAAAGTAGATGTTCCTTACTTTAATCCTACTGGGTTTTACCTTGAAACCTTTGTCTTGCTAAAGCTACCTGCTTGACATCAGATCCGTACCTTCAGAAGGACTTGAGACCCCTTCTGCCTGTAACCGCTATCATCGCTCGCCTCCGCAAGCGTACGCAACTTCCGCTCTTCTGTGGAAGCCGACCTCGGACTCTCAGCACGAGATATCACTGTTGTGATCGTCGCTGTTAGATCATCCCAGTCCGCACGCGACACACGTCGTAACAAAGGATTAAAGTCTCCTTATCGTACGCCTCCATCACAGGCTACGAGATAACTGATCGCACTTGTTGTCAACGTCACCGACACTCGTAGAACCCCAAACCCAGATCCCGAAAGGATTTTCATATCCCTGATCTAGAACCCTGATCGTACCGGCCTGACCAGTCGCAAGAATATAAGAACCGCTGTCACTGTGGAAAGCTCCAAGAAAAGGATACCATGAAGATCGTAGAAACCATCTCCAATATGGCAACTACCAGAAACACCTTCGCCGCCGCACACCTCACCGGGAAGGAGACTCGCCTCTGTTTGCGAGAAAAGAAATGTTTTGTGTGCCACGTCATCGGACACAAAGCCGCGAGCTGTCCGCAATGGACCCGAACCTCACGGAGAAAGATGATCGAAGAAGAACCCCTGCGCGCTATCAAGAAAGCCGGGGCTAAGGAGGACATACGGGTGAACGCCACCCTGATCTCCAGAACGAGAAGCAACCCCATCGCGACATCTATGATCATAGATTCTGGGGCGTGTGAGTCCTTTGTCAACCAGGACATAATCACGCAGCACCGCATCTCGACACACCAGCTAGAGAACCCTTTGAGATTCTCGAACGCTGACGGATCCTGCTTCGGAACGAAGCCGATAGAAAGGTTTTGCAACCTTACTTTTCAGATTGATGAAAGGGTAATTTCCGAACGGTTTTACCTAGCCGAACTTGGTCCAAAAGACAAGTTCCTGCTCGGACGACCTTGGCTTATCAGCCAGAACCCCGCAATTAATTGGAAAACCGGCGCGGTAACCCTCAAAAGTACCGCAGATTCCCGAAAGAAGCAGAAAGAGATAGATTCTGATCGGAAGAAGAACGGCAAGACGCCCCTCTTCCTGAAAGAAGAAAAGAAGGTAGCATTGAAAAGGAAACGATCGGTATCCCCGACAACTCCCCGCACCTTCTCGTCGGGCACAGTACCACTAGCCCGAACAACACAAATTGCACCGGCCCACGAAGAGCCGCAGAACGAAACCCCCGTTGAAACTTCAGAAACCGCACCACAGCCCACGAAAACTGTGACGAAGAAAGACTCGCTGCCAAGAATCGACCTTGCAGCAAGAAGATATGAACAGAAGAGACCGGCCACTGATCCGGAGACAACTCAGAAGAAGACTTCCAGACCGGCGCTGATATCTGACCACATTTATCCTGAACCGCCACGAACGAAGAAGATTGTACCGGCTGTTCAGCCGATGAAGATTGAAGAAGATCCCGCACCTGCCCGATATGAATTCTCGGCAGAGCCCACACAAGTCCTTGGGAAGGGACGTGCAATGATGAATGAAGAACCGCCTGTATCCAAGGCGCCCAGACTGGCCCCTGAACCAGAAATAACTCAGAGATTCGAATTCTCCGGAGAACCGATATCCGTTCTCGGAAAAGGACGAGCAGTCCGAATCGAAGACCCTCCCATCGCCAAGAAACTCAGATTCTATGAAAGTCCTGAGTCTGCAATGGAGGAAGACCCCGAACCGGCGTATTTAACTGCCGATGAACCGCCGAATTCCCTCAACCTCTCTACGACACCCGCGCATCACTCCGAAGAAGCAATGACGCTATCTTCTGATACCGAACTCCCTCCTGTGTTACAAGAAGCCCAGGATATTTTCGTCGAACGAATCGCTTTGATCCATAAAGCATGTCGTCAAAAGGAAATAGAAAAGGAAGCACAAAACGCCGGGCCCAGTTTTGTCCGATTTATCGACATGGACAACTCCGAGGATGATGAGGATGAAGACAAAAATGCACCCTCTTCGCATGATCTGCGAATGGTAGATTCAGAAGGAAACGACTTCGAAGACGACGGCCCGCTCCCTGGCCTAGACTTCTGATTGGATATGATTAGTCGGTGACTAATGGCTTAGTAAGGGGGTGAAATCCTCCATTTTACTTATTTTCCACGCCTATTCCACCCCGAACACTGATCACCGAATCCTGAACTCGACCAACTTCTATTGGTCCGGAACGACCTAAAACTAGATAGGTCCGGAATGACCCTAAACTAGATAAAGTCCGGAAAGACTCTAAACTACGATTGTCCGTAAAGACATAAAACCAGACGATGAACAAGGACGAACCCCGGAAAACTCCTGCAAGCTTCGGGACCCCTCACATCACTGCACTTCGACCACCTGAGTAGACCATATAAACAAAAGGTAATAGAAGACGATCTCCCCGCTGGACGACCCCAAGAAACTCCTACAAAGCCTTGGCACCCACACTCGGACCTCCGGAACGAGGCTAAACTATCACGAGACGAACTCCATGGAAACTCCTGCAAGCCCTTGGAACCCTCTAGAACCCATCATGGCAATGACGACCACCCTCTGATGACAACCTGATCTTTCAAACAAAGATAAAGGATGATAGTACCTATCACGGCACTTTCCCTCTGATAGCGAAGAAGAATCTCGAACACGAGTTAGCCTCATGGCTAGATAAGACGATAAGAGATAACGATAACGATAACAAGTTTAGATTGAAACGGAGCTTGGATTGATCTGGAAGAAGGTTATAAACCCTCTCGATCCTCGAAAAATCTCTAACGAACCTCCATCATCATCATGACAAACTCCATCGACAACGACTCTATCAAAATGGCACTGAAGGACTCAGACTATGGATTAGTCCTCAGAATGACGGAAAACAGCGCATTCAATGAAGCTGCTATCCTGACCCCCGCGTACTCCCAAGCGATCGACGAAATCCTTGGTGATCAAGACGCCAGAACTGCAGCGTGTACATCCCTCACCGTCTGCATTATACGAACCACGAAGCTGCTGGAAGATGTAGCCAATCGTGCTGACCTTGATGAAGCAACTCGGAAACTTGCCATACTTCATCTGCAACGGCGGATCAGAAACTTCGCACTTCACTTACTCCCTCTCGACTTCTCCGATATCACCGACCTAGCGATAAAGAAAGTTGAAGTGAAGCCCGTTATAGAAGAACCCCGCCCGGTACGCCCGCTGAGAAGAAAGGCGGCTACCATAGACCGAACCCGCACCACGCTCTGCAGACGCTGCAGAGGATACGGACATAAATTCAGAAAATGTCCAGATTATGTTTGTTGCATCTGCGATGAACTAGGACCTGACCATCTGTCGGTCCACTGCCCACGACTCGAAGGACGCATTGTGCTCCAAGAGTTTAGTGACGAAGAGAAGTTCTTTGAAGCTCTCTTAGATTGGGAGAATAATCGCAAGGCGCTCATGGATCTAGAACTTCGGCATCCCACCGAACTTTCCCCTGCCCCCGAAACTCCCTCAGTACCTTCCGCCTCCACGTCAGCAATTCCTGCACCACCTGCTACGATGGAAGAAGACATTTAAGAAATACAAAGCCGGTGACTTTGTGCGTAGTAATGGGGTAATGTTACAGTCACTACGTGAGCCCCCAGCTACACGACCAGCCCTCTGCCACCTTGCACGGCAACGACACGATACCCGGGCCTTTAGGCCTTGATGATAGATGATGAACAGAAGAGAAGTCCGGAAGATGCCGGATTAGGTAAGCGATCTGGATCGCTTACATGATATGACGACACAAGGTCTAGAAGACCTATATATGTTATCAAAATAGAAGGCAAGCCTCGTGTTGCCTCATGTACTGATAGAAGGACGCCTCGTGGTCCTTATCCTAGATAGAAGCCTGCCTCATGCATGGTATCTCTGACTCGATAGATAAGCAGATTAGAACCCAGCTTCAAGCTGAGCTTAGATACGATAGAGTAGCCTTATATAAGGTCGAGGATTAAAGTAGATGTTCCTTACTTTAATCCTACTGGGTTTTACCTTGAAACCTTTGTCTTGCTAAAGCTACCTGCTTGACATCAGATCCGTACCTTCAGAAGGACTTGAGACCCCTTCTGCCTGTAACCGCTATCATCGCTCGCCTCCGCAAGCGTACGCAACTTCCGCTCTTCTGTGGAAGCCGACCTCGGACTCTCAGCACGAGATATCACTGTTGTGATCGTCGCTGTTAGATCATCCCAGTCCGCACGCGACACACGTCGTAACAGAGACTCTGTGATTGAAACTGGCAGATCATGAACAAGGCTTGGGAAAGGGTTCTCCAATGCCTGCTGAGTATGACACTCCGCCTTCGCGTCCTCGAGAAAACTCTTCCAGCGTGGACCATACCAACCCAGCTGGGTGGCCTTTGGCCCTTCATCGTCGGATCCATCGACCACCTTCGATTTATGTTTCGATGTCCGCTTCCGTTTCCGTTTCGCCTTTGGGTTGGAGGTATTGACCTCAGCAACACGGAGAAGCTCCAGGAGAGCAGGATCAGGAAGTCGGGGGTGACCGTTTCTTTCGTGATGAAGCTTCAAAATGTCGTTCGGCTTGAACAACAGATTAGCATACTCCAAAAGAGTAGTAGACTTATACCTGGGGGGCACTCTTTTGATTCATCGCTGTACCATCATCGCTCGAATCCTCACTCAAATCATCAACAACTCCCAAAATGTTTTCAGCTGCTTCATCACCTTCATCACGAGAGTGCTGAAATTCGAAATCTGTTGGGAGAGCGGTGACTACCCGAGGTTGAGGTGGTGAGCATTCTCTCGGAAAACCTGTCGCTGTTCAGCTCAACCTGAACGTAAATAGGCAGCGACTTACCAGGGTGTGTACTATGATGCCTGTGAACTTCTCCCCAACCAATTTGCTCGTCCCCGCTACTTTCATCCAAGCCAGATGAATCATCTTTTGATGTGTCAGACTGTTCAGATTCTATACTTTGCGGTACAGGCAGCTGGAGGGCAGGATCTAAGTTTCGGTAAAAGTTCACATCCGGTAGCATCGCAGATGAATTGGTCCCGGAAAGTATAGGATCTTGGACGCTATGAGTAGTGACAGGAACCTGAGGTTGGGATATGTTAAGAGCAGTAACACAAGTTTGACTTAAAGAAGAATGGGAATCGGGCAGGGCGTGCGCCTTCTTGGCTGTGGCCACAAAGGAGTTGTTCAATGCTTGAAGATCTGGCTCTGTACCGGCAGGGACAATCGGTGGCAAAAATCTGTATCGTCCCCCAGCTTCCCGCTGCAAAAAAAAATTGGCTGATGGTTGAGTTCGAAGCTCGGAGCAGAAACGACAGTATCCTGCATATATGAATTAATACGTGATCGTTCACACAGTAGAAACTCACCTTGTTTTTCTTCGAGCATGATTTCAGAGTCGTGGTGTCTGGTTCCACCGAAGGGCTATATGGCGGAGGGGGTTGTTTCTTCTATGTCTCTTTAGTATTGTTGAACACGAACAAAGAGAAAAGATACCTTGGAACGACTCCCGCGACCCTTGCGAGTCGGTTCAGGAGCGAGAGGGTTTGCAGGAGCGTTCGGATCAAGGGAGGTGGCACCCTTGGATTGGCTGATCTGCACTGGAGCATGCAAGATATCGCCCAGTTTCTCCAGTTGAGCTCCCCTACCTCCTGTCCCTGCGCCTGGGCGTCCTGATCATTGAGGAGGCTGTGAATCAGCTCCTTGATCGAGAATTGATGCAGATGGTGCATCAGCCCGAGCACGTGCTCTCTTTGCTAGAGCTGTTTGCCCTTCAAGCACCTTGAGATCAGAGTCCGTAGCTTTGCGCTTCGTTCTCTTTTTCTTAGGGCTTCCAGGCATGACTAGCGAAGGGGGAGAAGTGAGCCACTGGACCTATAACTTACTGATACTCACTTTTAAATATAATCCGCCATCGCAGCTTGAAAAGCGCTTGAAAATAACTATAAGTAAATACGTCATTGGACAACTTGAAGCACACCAAATGTAATACAGCGCAGCCCAGGGGTCGCGAATGGGGTTGATGAGAAGCTAGCCGAGTCCAAGAGTCTCATATGAGGAGTCAGTCAGTCGATAGGCTGGGAGTAAACGTGTGTAGTGAGTGTATCAAGTTAGGGCCAGGCGTGAGATATTATGACTCGTGAGAATATTTCAATGTCAAAACGGTATACATGGGAGGGGGTATTACTCTAGTATGGATGAAGGTGACGACGACTGTAGTAAATTATGTAGTTCTGTTACGTTTGGACTGGGGCATAACTTCCATTGTCCAGCCCATCCGACCAGGAATCTGGTTAGGACGTTCAGTAATTGATGGTTGGGATGGTTGGTCGAGATGATGATCAACCCGATCACCCTCCTCAAAGTCACTGGCCTGTCTCTTTTTCGGCAGCGCTGCAATAACCTTCCTTGCGAACAGAAGCTCGGGGGAAGGCTCGTCCTTCGGAAGCTTGGCAAGATGTGTATCCAACAGATTGAGGACCTCCTGGAAAGTTACTGCATTTGACTGTCCTTTGTTCCTGATCAGGTGGTACCATTCCGTTGCGAGTGGGAGTAGTGTCTTGAAGTAGGGGTGGAATTGTTTCTGCAGTTTGTGCGCATTTGGGTGAAAAAAAAACGAAGTCTTCACATCGCCGCCAACTTGTAACGTGCTGGTGGACCATAGATGCGGTAGCCATTCTTGACTCCTATCAGCTGAGAGATCACATCTAACTCCAAGAGGACCCCTGAATTCAATGCAGATGCACACCAAGACGTAAAAAAGCGACTCCAAATTGTCATGGTAGTGATGTAGGATGAGGGGGGGCGGTTTTGTAAGGGAAGACGTGGCAACCTTCACCTTCCAGCTGCGAGCAGATGTTGCAGGGTCGCCAACAGCCTCTGAAAGCTGCCACAGAAGTGAACGTGACATGAAAGGCAATGTGCCCTAACATTCGCTGTGAGCATGAATTCTTGTAGAGAATAACTAGTACTGACCGTCCCACCAATAACATATTTTTGGCCAGCATGGATATGCACCGCGAATTCCCAATCAATCAGGAGTCCGTTGGTACCATTGCCATCATCCTCGATCATAGCATTATTGACACTACAATCACGGTGAAGAATTCCATGTTCCTCGACCGCTGTCTGTTGAACTGAGAAACATGTCATTAGAACACAGAGTGGATCAGACATAAACAAATACATACTTTTGACGATGTCCCGAAGAGCGCTCACCAGCTCTACTCTTGTCCGGAATGCATGCAAAGGTTGTGCGCGAGGTTTCAAAACCAAACGAACATGCGTACGAGAGGTGCCTCTGATACTTCCAAAAACCTTGTATCGATAGTTCATCATTTCGTCAACCTCGTTGGGCGCGATCTCGACAAGCCAATACTTGACCAGTTCTGGCACGCCACGGACCCCTCGCATCTCCCCCAGCATTTTAACCTCGTTCAACGCAACATCTTTACCCCCAAGGACCCAATGATCCTTGATGATGTATTCTTTACCATTCCTCCTGGCTAAATAGCACACGGTACCGCGCCCAACGAGCCCCTGACTCGAGAATATGAGTTCGAGAATATCATATGCATGGTCATTGACTATGATCCTGCCGATCGGGGTTGAAAAAGTGGCATGAAGGGGATCTTGGGGTATTTCTAACTGAGGGGGGTCTATGGGGAGGCTTTCCTCATCCGACATCTCCGTGTTTGAGTCTGTCCCCAAGGCAGACTCGGGTGTTGCAGTGCCTGCAATCGGACTTCCTGCCTGGGGACCTTGTGCGGGTGGTCTGTTCGTAGAAGGGCGAGAAGTTGGATCTTCAAGTTGAGCGGGGCGAAGCGTCTTCGTAAATATACTGATGGAAGGATCATACCCAATACACTCAAGACTACCGAAGACGACGCTGGATAAGATTTGCAGGTAATGATTTGGAGCATTGTCGATATGGATAGGAGGCGTCATGACACCACCTGCATGGTTGTACATGTGGACTCGCAGTTCGCGATATCCATTGGTAAGGGAGCAAAGTAAGACAAAACGCCTCCAAGGTTGGCGTCTCAGTAGAAGGTAAGCCTTGTTGTCGATCGTCTTTCCAATTGTGCCTGTGGGTGTGTAAACTTGCGACGTCAACTCACAAACTGCTTTAATGGTATCCCAGCGAGCCTCCACGTCGTCCAACAACGCAAGGTCAGGCTTCCGCATGACTTCTTGATCCTTCACAGGGCGCACAGAGTTGCGTGCACTCCAAGTGCGAACGACTGCTCCGCTGTTTGCCTCCATAACTTCTGTTCGCTTCTTCTGGGCAACAGCAGCACATGTGATGTTAAAGAATGCCGAGAAGATATCTTCCAATGTGTGTGGTTTGGGGCTGTCATTGCCAGTAGTGCTGACCCCCGGAGGGTGTTGAGTTAATGGGCTCTCCCCACTCCCAAACTCCAAGTTTCCCCCGCTATTCTCTTCTCCGTCTCCATCCTCTTCAAGATCGGGTAGTTGATCAATGCCAGATTCACGGTGCAACTTTGGAAGGGCCCAGTTCCATCTACAGTTGACGTCGTCATACAAGGGAACCATGGACTGTTCATCGAGGTGAGCAAATTTATCGTGTAGTCTGGAGTCACGATAACGAATTTTATGTAATGGAACCTGGAGCTCTGTGACGTCTGGGACTTCAAGGGTGAATGTCCTAAAAATCCGTGATAACATATAGCTGAGAGGCTGCTCAGCATCGGCTGGTTCTTCTTCTTCAACGATTAAGTGATTAAGCTCGAGATCGGTGAGTTTATCCAGCGTAGGCACATCACTGACGCGAGGAGCCGACATCAGCGATGCTAACTTCATCCCAAAGTCTACAGTTTTACTGTGTTCTGCGGGTGCCATGATTTCAAGCTAGTGCCAGGTAAGAGCAACAATGACATTCAACAACGGAATACTGAAGTACATAAGTATATCTTTTAGCCTACGAAAATGGTGCATATCAAGTATAGACTTGGTGCAAGTACTACTCGGATAGTGCAAAAAAGGTATGTTTGTCCCAAAAATAATTCAGCCAAAACTCTGTGGCGTGTTCCATGCTATTGTACGCCGTGAGACGCATGTCCGCAGTAGTACCAAAACGAGGAATGAGATGGACAGGCGCTTTAAACTGAGAGACTGGAATGATGTCGCCCATCCGTGTACCATTAGAGCGTTTTGCTCTTTTCACTGTGTGCAATTGAGTGGTCGGATTGCGTTCACTGGAAATATCAAAATGGTGGACGTAAGTTAAGTACTGATCGTCCCATGCCCATCGTGTCTTGCTTTTGCCAACAGGGCGAATGACGAGCCTAATTTGCGCAATGGAGTGCCCTGCAGGGGATCATTATTTGGCTTAGTGAAGATTACCATGAAAAACAGAAAGAATGTACCTGAAAGGCCGCTGGCAGGCCAGGAGTGCCCTGAGCTGGTCTGAATGATAACTGTATCATAATGACCTAATGTCCAAGGGTCACTAGGCGGTGCGCAATTAAGTGTTTGAGCGGGTCGAATGATATGAGGATCGTGAAACTCAGTCTCCTGCAAACGAACTTTAAACCACACTTGAACTTTGTCAAACGGGAGCTCGGCGTCATGCGCAGCCCTTCTAGGACCACCTATCGAGTGAATGTGACTACCGTAGGTCGCTTCACGGTAAAGAAAATCAGCAATAGCAGGTCGCAAGTCAGGAAGGCCGAACATGATCGCAACTTCATCGACAGTGGTGTTCTTGATGGATGGATCGTAAGCGAGATGAAGAGCAGTGCGTCCGACGACAAAAGAACGAAGTGGGACAGGTACCGATCCAACTTCCTTCTGTTGGAGTATTTTGGCGATTGAAAAGTAATCCGTGATAGGACGAGGCTGTCCAGGTCTTCGAGTTGGGGATGGTAGCTCTGTGGGAATGACATCCATGTAATAATCGATTTCGTCATCCTCCTCGACAAATTCCTCCCCAACAACTCCCGTGTCCTCCGAGTGATCTAACAGGCTTGTGGCGAGGTCAAATCGATTGCATTTATCAGCGCGATCAAGGTAACAACAGATTTGTGGGTCATAATTGTTGTTGTTGCTGGACCTTGCAGGGTCTTTGACCTCGGTGATGTGCGCATGTTCAGTGACATCTGCAGACCACTGTGCAATGATGCCGGAGTTGCGGATACTAGGGACAATACTCTGCATAAGTTCGAGTTTTGGAATATGCCAGTTGTCGATAACTTTACCACCTTTGCCCTGGCGGACACCAGCAGCAATGATCGCGTGCTTGTTCGCATGGAACTCGTCCAGTGCGGCTGTGATACGAGTAAGATCCCTATCATCAATAGATGGCGACTGCACAAGATATCGAAAGTGCATGAGTGCGTGTACAGCAACAACAACACCGGGAGGTGCTGCATCCGCGCTGACCGCGATAATTGACCGCTGGATGTCTCAGTGACAACGGCCTGTAACCTGCTTAAGTTTTGAGATACCTGTATGAAAGTGCCGATAACCAGTAGTGGGCTGAATGATTGAAAAACGAAAATCTATTTCAGACTTTCCCACTGCAAGGATAATCCATTGCGCATCATGGTCCCAAAACTCCTTGTGAATGTGGTGAAGCGATTCGGGTGTAAAAAACCGGGACGGTTCTGCTAGTAACCAGTCCCACCAAAATGGTTCATCCACGCCATTTAGGCGAAACTTCTGCGCCTCACGGAAAAATGCTTCGAGATCATCTGGACAAGCGCGTGAGCGCACGATTTTCAATTGCTCAAGAGTTTTTGCTCGAGTCCGGGGTTCGTGCTGGAAGGGATCCCCGAATTGTTTGTACATTGCTATCGTCACTGGAGATGTCTTTCCACCAACGCATGCCAGCATCATTGCCTCGGGGGTGTCAGCAATATAGCTAGCAAGCATAGTAAAGCAGTAACGACTGCGACCCATAGGATCTGACATCATCACGCCATTTCGAGCAGCGAGCTTCAACGGTTCGAGTACGATGTTCAAGCAATTGTGAACGAGCCGATCCTGCAACACGCCTCTCATTCGTTTGTTTTTGTGAACAAATTTTGTGACCGGTAGTAGGGCAGTGAGAAGGAAAGCGTTGGAGGATGATTTGAGCCGCGTGGTCATGTAGATGTTGGCGAGGCTGATGAGGAGAGGGTGCGCGACACGATCACCTGACAATGCAGTAATGCATGTCTTGTCCGACGATAGAATAGTTCCGAGGAGAGTTGCACCATGGGGAAGCGCTGACTTCAAGAACAAATGAGATGATGACTTCAAGAGGGACTAATACATACCTGCATCTCCCAGGCATGATCACCCATCATCCATTCGGTATATATCTGAGAGTGCCTCTGCGTTGTGCTATACTCCTTGCGAGACGTGTAGTCGAGACAATTGCGAAATAAAGGATGGTTGAA
>NW_024539947.1:0-27048 GCF_016647785.1 Suillus fuscotomentosus | reverse complement strand
ATACGTCCGGAAGCATCCAGGAAGTTATAGATGAGATAACAGAGAACGACTGTTGCGAAAGTAAGTCGATAGTGTAATGCATAAGTAGGCGTTCGCGGATCAGGCGGAGGTCGGTGAAAGATACTAGAATATATCCGGTGAATTACACGAAGAGCTTGTTTTGTTGCAAAATCTGGGAGGTACGACCAGCCGACGATGCGGAAGAGCGCTGCGGACATGAATAAGTGATCTAAAGATACTGTAGTTTGCATCAGTCAGACTGTAAGGATGGACATCAATGAAAACAAGGAAGCTCAGGGCTGCAAGCAGCCAGGATGATCTCATGTCCTTGACTATAGGCGCGCCACATGTCCGCCGGAACTCGTGCCTGCATTTTGTTCGCACATACCACGCACCCAACATATATCTTGAGTCTGGGCACTTATAATGTGCGTACCCGTGCAAAGACAGGTAAATCTTGCGTTTGATAGAAATCCACATCTAGAGACCACCCGTGACAGACAAAATCTCTGCTGCCAGGGCTCGGCTAAAACGCCTACAATTCCTTGCAACTTTACATCATCATAGAACTGCAAATAGACAAATAACTGCGAAGTGAGGCTCTGCCTTTGCTAGCGAGTTGTGGCCTTTCAGTCTCGCTAGCCAATGAGAGTCACATAATGTCGGTCTGGCCTTACAATGCAATGCGGTAAGTTTTGGCAAGGCAATGGAAACAGACTCATTTGGGCTCAGAGCCAGGGACAGGGCGCATTAACGTCAAGGGTCGACCCTTTTACTAGGACATCGTTGCAAACAAGATAAGGTATGATCACTTGCCTATCTATGTGAGACCGAAATGCTCGCCAGAAGCCACAAAAAACTCTTGTCGTTAGCAATACGAGGTTATAAGCCTAGAAGCTGTCGTCTAGCATGAAATAAGGTAGTTGGTGGGGCGCCCCCAGGGTGCTGTGTACTGAAGGAGAGAAGGCGTGTGAATATTTTGCCTCATGCCAACGACTGTTTGAACACGTCGGCACGTTAATCTCCTACGCTTGCTCCACGACGCTCAAATTTTAGGACCATCGTTTGGAGAACTGCAGCACGTTGTTGGAGGATATAGGAGTGGACACGTCAAAACATGAACATTTTTCGGTTGTTTGGTTCGCGTTCGCGCTGTGTAAGCTATCTGGAAAGCTAACAGGTCGTGGTTGTAGGGGATTTGGCCCACTTGGCCTCTATATTCATCCTTATTCAGAAGATTCAGACGACCAGGTCATGCAGGGGTGGGTCTGCTTTGAATTTGCTGATCTATCCTTGCTCAGGCGTGTCATTGTATGTCTACTAGGTATTTCCTTCAAGACACAGGCTCTCTACGCCCTCGTATTCGTGACACGCTACATCGACCTGCTATTCCGCTGGGTATCCGTTTACAACTTCGCGATGAAGGTGTTCTTCATAAGCAGTAGTTGTTATATTCTCTACCTCATGAAGTATCGTTTCCGGTGTGTTTTCACTTGATGTCTGCCTTTCGCATGAATATTGACCGTGATTTTGACAGTCCAACGCACGACCCCTCCATTGACACATTCAAGGTTGAATATCTCCTTGGGCCATCCCTCGTTCTATCGCTGATATTCAACTACGCATTCGAGCCGACCGAAATTCTCTGGACGTTCTCTATATATCTCGAATCTGTCGCGATTTTCCCCCAGTTGTTCATGTTGCAGCGTACTGGCGAGGCAGAGACAATTACAACGCACTACCTGGCCGCTCTTGGTCTTTATCGTGCTCTGTACCTTCCCAACTGGATATATAGGTACGCATGCGTCTAATGAATTATGTTCATGACTGAACGATTTTACCCTCCAGATACTTTACTGAGGACGTGGTGGATCCCATAGCTGTCACAGCTGGACTGGTGCAAACCGGGCTTTACCTCGACTTTTTCTACGTCTACTTTACAAAGTGCGTTTTCTCATGATTCCTGCGCTAAATGTACGCTTACCGATGACGTCATTCCCAGAGTCCTCCACGGTCAGAAGTTTGAGCTTCCGGCATGAGTTGGCGTATTTTGGTCTATCGGAGTCTGACATGTCATTAATCAGAGCTTTGCCTACTACGAACCGCTCTTGGACATTCACGTATGCTTCGGAGACCATAGAATTTTGCAGTGCATAGCAAACGAGATATTCGAGTCACTGCCTTGGTAGCTCATAGTTCGTTGGTGACCTCAGCATGTCACATGTCTCGGCCGAATCGGCGTCAGGTCCAGCGCGGATCCCTCCGCCGGAGCATCCATTGAGCCATGGTTTTTAGCCATCCTTCAGTGATAATCATTATCGTCATAAACAGCGTGCACCACAGCATCGTTGATACTGGGGACAATGCTGAGTTTGGTGTTTATGATGAAGCATATAGCTTGACAAGGAGAAAATTTGGGTCATGGCGAGGGCCCCGACGGTGTCTGCGGGGCAAGCTCGGACAAGGAAGCCTTCAAGACAGTAACCTTCACAAATTCGCTGTAATTGAAAGTTGCAACGCTGAACGGATCGGGGATATATGGTGCCGGAGGTCCGATAAGGTCATGAACATCCCGCGACGTTACACACTACCGCGACGCTCGGTCCTTGGCAGAACTCCACGGTATCCGATACTCACGAGGACGTGATTTAGATATGATAACAAAAATCGATAGAACATCCATATATGTGCATGATCGATCTGATCCCTAGACTTCGGCAGCTGGCTTTGGGTGGGGTTTAGACACTGCGATCCCACTCGTCAACTAATATAGTACATTTTATTATATCAATAAATTTTGCCTGCTGAAGTCACATATATTGAATTTGAACTGCCCCATGCATAAAATAATTTGAATGTGATGATAGAGACAGTATCGGGGAGCTCGCATAGGTGGGCAGGAGGTGTCGGGGCACAAGACAGTCCGGTGGCGGCAAGCACAAGGTGTAGGAGGGCTCGTGTAAGACGGTACGAGAGCACGCAAGAGGGTGCGCTTTAGTCCAGATATTCTAGTGCAACCAAAAAAATGAACGAAATGTAATGGGGGTATAGAAGACAGAGCTCGAGGAGCGGGAGGTGCGATCACATTGAATATTGAAACTCCACTCGTAGCTACCTGCTAAGCCCCTGTACTTTGGCCCCAGAGTACTTCTCCGTGGAATAGCCTCAGATTGGCTAGTTCCCTCATGCTTTTCATTTTGACGAGTTGGATCGGGTACATATATATGCCGAACGAACAATGAGGTTAAGGTGGTTAAATTATTACACTCGGACGGGGTGATACACATGATGTCATATCGTACACATAGTCTACATGCATAGCCTAGAGTTTTTCCAGCTCCCCCCGGTGGTAATGGTATCGTAACCGGCAGAAGTGACCTCAAGTAGTTCTGCCCCCCGCACTAACCACTGAGCGCTTGAGCACTGAAGTAAAAGGTAACCAAAGTCCATATACAGTGCCCGGGTGCTACCCAGCCGACCCGCACCCCTGCTGTACTAAGAGTCTGAGTCCCGACCCTGGCACGCGAGTCCTACCAGGGCACCTTCTGCCCATGTCGGGCACTAGGCAGATTTTGTCACGTAAGAGATGTTTTCCGCTAGCGAGAAGGCTGGCAAGCAGGTCACTGAGCGTGCCGTGTGCTACACTTGTAGGGTGTCCATCATACAATATTAATGGAACCCTGGTGCATGGACTTGTGCGGTTCTCCCGGGCTTCCTCGGCTCTGCTTGCTAATACTAGATGCATGTTTGTATACATCTTACTACGACCGAGAGATTGCGATCATGATGATGTTTGGTATGTGTGCTATCCTGCAATGCTTGACTGTACCCGTATACCGGATACCGCGTTCAACGTTGGCGCCTGAAGTAAACATTAGTCTAGGCTCGTAGTCAAACGTCAAACCTTAACTTGAATCCTTAACTGGGTAGGTGCTGTGGGTACTATTAGTAGATCTCTGCGCTTAATATTGAAGAATTTCCATCACGAAAGGCTCTCGTTGCTTCGACGATCCCGTTACGGAGGCAGCGGCTACTAGGGCTTTTGAAGATACCGAGTGCTCTCCCAATTCGTATTGAACCAACCGCTCCTCCGAGAGCTGTTCCGAGTCATGAACCAGCGTTGGACAAGTATTCAGATTTATCATTGGACGAAGAATGCAATGGCAAGTTTTGGGCACAAAAGTTTTTTAGTCATACACTCCCTTGCCTTGGTTCTCGGCGCACCTTTCTGCTGAACCCGGTTGGCACGAAACCATGTATATAAGCACGCGATTATCACAATCGCTTACCGGTTCACTGTTCGCTTCAACGGACCCAGTATTTATAGCACTGCGGCCCGGCAATCCCCACTAACCCACCACAGTGAGATTGGGGATGGAGGCATTGTTCCCCCACATACGTTGCCGCTTCGAAAGGA
This sequence comes from Suillus fuscotomentosus, assembly GCF_016647785.1. NCBI lineage: Eukaryota > Fungi > Basidiomycota > Agaricomycetes > Boletales > Suillaceae > Suillus > Suillus fuscotomentosus. Next base: position 22,631 of record NW_024539947.1, on the reverse strand, counting down.
CCAGCGTGTCATCTGATTCTATCGGGCGCGAAGGATCTCCGGTCATAGTTGCAACAACGTTAACGACCACTGACACCTCCCAAGCTCTAAGCTTTAGTCTCGGGTACCGGGACGGGCCCTGCGTAGCATACAAGACTCTTGTTCGTCAATAAATCGATGTACATCGTAGAGTATAAGTACAGGGCACATACAGTCCATTTCAGCCATTCCCCCACCAATCTTCTCTACAAGTTTTCACAATGACCATGAACAACCTGTCCGCATCCACCCTCGATAGCGAAGTACGTGCTTGTGTTTTGATACGCTTTCATATCCCCATTTTAATGGCGAGTATAGGCTCTAGCACGCATCCGCCAGTCCGTTGCCCAATTTCTTCAACGTTGCGGTTTGCAATATAAGAATATCACACTCGACGAAGCGTGGTTATCCGAATGTTCTGAGGAAGCCATCAACCGCGGCTATCCAATGGATGCCATCCTCCCATACATGGCCGTTGGCGTGGCCATAATGTCCAACGCTTACATCCACCTCCCAGACCGTGCAACCAAGATATGGATCTGCCTCTTCACCGCCGTAGCCACTTGCATCGACGACATGACCAAGGCAGAAGATCTAGTGCATTTGTACTGTTTCAACGAGCGGTTCATGAATTGCCAGCCACATGGGCATCCAGTTATGAATGCGCTTGATGAGCTCTTGCGGGAGGTCGCTTGCCACTATCCCGCACCGGTCTCAAATTTGATTGTCACGTCCTCGCTCGACTTCATGACTTCCAGCTTACTTGACAATGAGACCAAAGATATGCCGGTATGTTATTTCTCCACAGAGGTGACTTCGATCCTTACTCCTTTGTGTGAACAGATCTCGCTGCAGGCTCCCTCGTACCCCGAGTATTCTAGACTGCTATCAGGCTTGTCGACTACGTACGGACTCTGTATTTTCCCTTCCACACTCCCGCTTCGGGAATACGTTCAATGTATACCGGATCTGGCCATAGTGATAAACCACACAAAGTGAGTAAATGTATGATTTGTTATTAACCTCTCTAACCTGCCATGATTTACTAGTGATATATTGTCATACTACAAAGAGGAGATCGATTGCGAGACCGTCAACTACCTGTCACTTATGGCAGCATCTCGTGCTCTCACCAAACAGGACGCTCTCTCTGATCTTATCGAGAAAACTGTACGAGCACATCACAATGCCCTCGAATTTCTAAGGCCGCGTCCTGTGGCATATAACGCTTATGTCGCGTTTTTCGATGGGTATGTCAAATTCCATGCTACCTTGAAAAGGTACAAGCTGGAGGAGGTTATGTCGGAGATGTCATCTTCTTGATGGATATGGATACCTTTCTTCTTTCTTCTGGTACCTCTCCAGTTTCTCTATGATAGTCCCATCTTGGAATGAAGCGCTAGCTATTACGTTTACTACTCGCAGTAATATCCCGTCTTTGTATTTGCTCAGAGTATAGAAATTAATATTCGGAGAGAGCAGAATCAATCGTGCTATACTTCAATATCAAGGATTCACCGATTTACTGATACCTTGCCGTGACTGTTAATTTTTGACCGTCGATCTGCGTGTAATAAGACACTTGAAGATGTGCAAATAGTGGTGGACGTGCGGATACACTTGTACAGTAATCGAGGGACAATTGGACATCATGGACCCTTGAGTAGGAGTCTTCTGTGTCCATCTCATGACCTGATATCCGATTCCCCGACTCCTAGGAGGGCTTTGTTTTGATGAGCAGTTTTTCCAGTGATTCTCGTGGTGAGGTGTATACCCCGTGAGCTTCATCCGGCATCGGATGTTCCATTTTTGGGACCTCAAAACGCGCACGAAAGACAGTCCGAGCATGGTCTGCAGCACCTGGTGGGTTTGCAAATCCTTTCGCACTAAATGGATCTTCATCAGCGCGCCCTCCGAACCAGCAGGCAGCAGCACACCTCGTACCTCCTCATCCTCTGCAGTTCTTCGATAATATCATGATGCTGCCCAACCACCAACAATATGGTGCATATGTGCGCCCTAGTACCGGCACAGATCTATTAAGCGTTCATTTCACAGGTTTGCAGATGACTTGGCACCTTCGACACCACATCCGGTGTCGTCACGGTCGTCACCGGTTTCCGTCTCGGACATCTTGACATTCAAATACTGTTTTTCCTCGGCAGTCCTACCTCCATCACGTCCACTGAGGTATGCATTGATCTACGGTCCACATGCTCTGGATTGTTTATCCGCCAACCTTCGGTTCTGCCTATACTCTCACCCTCAAGTTCGCTGGAAAGCGCACCCATTCTGATACAAATGCCAAGCTTACTTTGCAAAAACGTTTTTTCCGATAGGATATAAGAGCAAGGCCGCTACTGGCAGAATCAGAGCCACTGTTTTTCTTGACACATCCCATATAACCTAGCACGAGCCATGCATTTCTCATTCCTCCGAGTCGTCGCAGTCGTCGCAGCTTTGACAAGATCTGTGTCTGTCACCGCACAGCAATGTGCGACCGTAGGCAATGTTTGTGGCAAGAGCAGCTCGATTGGCATGGCATGCTGCGGTGACTTTCTCTGTAAACCTGCTGTGAGTATGATTGCATTCGAAATTCAACCCTACGACTCACCTTTGCGCCTTGTACCAGTCCGGAAGTTCTACCACGTACTGCGTGAAACCTTGAAAGTCCAGATGAGCTTGGCAGACTGAGCATGTCACAATAGTGAGTCTCATCTCTTTCGCGTTTGCAGTGCTTGACCGCACGATATACAGTTTGTCGCGGAGTTGATGGATGTGCTCACTTTTATACAAATTCTCCTAACGCCTTGACCGGACTCTCGATGAAATTACTGTAGCATTGATAGAAGACCTCGGGCTCAGGCCTCATGTCATTCAACTTGTATACAGTAAAAGTAGAAGAAAATTGATGTCTTCAGCCGACATTGAAGTAGGTGTACGTGACATTGAAGATCATTCGAAAGAAGGTGCTGGTGTCGAGGCATTGGAACAAGAACTAAAGAACAAGCCTCAGCGTCGTGAAGAGAACCACCAGTACTAGTGAGGTGCTGTCCATATAGAATATTGCTCGTCCACGGGAATTAGAATTTGCGGCGAGCCGACCATGATTGCAGAGTGTGTGACGTAGGTACTAGTCGGTCGTGGTCCCCAGATCCAACTGATGGAAGATCATGTATGCGAGTGTTCGCTTGGACGGGAAGAGTCCTTCGTATACCTTTGCGTTCGACGAGAGTAACCGCACAAGAAACGAACGTGGCTTTGGCTGACTGCTGTAACAGATTAGCACGCACTTGGCACGCACATCATGTTAGATTCAATTGAGTAGAGTTTTCGACAACAAGATTCGCTTGAAAAACGAATGATGTTTCCACTGACTAACAGATCAGCACGCAAGACTCAACAATTCGACACGCGATCCAAAGGAATCGGGGACTGGCACCCGCGCCGTTACGATTGATATCGTTCTAGTAGTGCATGCCGCCGCGTCTGAGTCGTGTTGCTTGTACATGTTTTCATTTTCGGCGGACTTTGAAGCATACCGGCATCGCGGCACTTGAGTGTAACATTGTAGGTTGCGGCAAGCATCCCGCACACGACTCCGAGACCTCCACATTCTTTTTTCAGCTTACGAGTCGCAATGATATGCTACTTTCCCGTATGCTATCTTGCATATATACTTTTTACAAGCTTCCCATGTGTCCTCGGTAAAACGGACACAACGGTGAACAACAAAACGATTGACCGAGTGAGTTGTAACATTTATGACGTGTGAGCAGGAACAACCTTGTTTTGGGCTTGCTTCACTTCTCTGTCAGTGGACAAAGCCAGAATATCTCATTATTTTCATCTATCCAAGACCATACAGCTTCGGACGCATTCAATATTTCCTCCATACATTGATCAGGACCTGCAAAATCGGTGAGACAAATATGTTATGCCCTTAAGATGCAGTCTTACACCTTAACTTTTAGTTGGTGGGATTTCGGTGCAGATGCATATATTGTGAGCCCAGTCAGTCTTCGCGACCTCTTGTATTCTAACGTCACGTAGAACACCAACAAACACATTCGTCTCGCGCGCGCTCGCCCATCTCAAATGGTGTGCTAGACACGTTAACCGAGCTTCTCTTTAATTCATGTTTTGCATTAGGGATGGCTCTGGTCACGCATGCCACTGACTGCTTCCAATTTTATCGTTGAGGTAGAATTCAAAGTAAGCGGCAATATTCTGATTTTTCAGCGTGTCCAAACAGGCTATTAGGTCACTGGTGAATCAACCCACTTGTACGGAGATGGAATGGCTATCTGGCTCACAAAGGACCGAGCTGAACCAGGTCCTGTCTTCGGTAGTAAAGGTCAGTTCTAGTCTTACTATGGTCACCTTGATTTGACATTGTTTCCCTCCCAGATAACTTCGAAGGGCTTGGTGTCTTTTTGGACACGTAAGTCACCGAACTGTTATGTCTGATGTTGCCCTTCTCACTTATGATGCAGTTATGCGAACTCCCGGCATCCGTATGGCTTTCCCCGAGTTATTGCAATGTTGGGAGATGGTCAGACGCCTTACGACCAAGCGCATGATGGTGAGGCCAACAGCCTAGGATCGTGTTCAGCCAATTTCCGTCGTACGAACGTGATCACGAAGCTCAAGATCACCTACGTGAAGGATACCTATCTTGATGTGCGTCTGGATGCTTGCACTGTCATCGCTTTTTCTCACGCAATTGTAAGATAGGTCAAAGTCCACTATCGAGCCTGTGCGTACATTTCTTTTGATTAGAGAATCAACACTAACAAACACCCAGGGGATGATTGGTCTGACTGTTTCCGCCTCACAGGCATAAGTCTTCCCCCCGCTCCATACATCGGCATAACCGCAATGACAGGCGAAGTATTTGATTCACATGAGTACGTCTTGCATTCGCCAACAGGTGCCTCCTGCTAACACGCTCCTTAGTGTCATTTCTGTGACGACGTGGTCCGCAATTCTGTCGGCCTCTGATGCGCAGCGCAACAAGTTTGGCGCTAGTGGGAAGGGTACGTTTTCGCGCAAGTCCGGAGCTGAGTCGCAGGGCGGCTCGTGGCTCGGCTTCATCTTCAAAATACTGCTCTTTGTGGCCGTCTGTGTGGGTGCTTCGTATGGGTATAAAACCTACACGCTTAATAAGAGGAGGGGCTATGGTGGTTCTGCATTTGGGGGCTTGGGTTATGAGAACCGGAGGCGGTTCTGAGAGATTATGTCGAGCTCATGTACATTCTGACTTCATTCAATGAAATCACTGAGACGGGTTTGCAGGTCTTAGGGACCGAATTTTGATCCTATCAGGATTGTATCGTATTGATGTCAGTGGAACTCAGTGTTTGTACGGGATATGTATCTACTACATACTACTATCTACTAAAGTGTAATGCTGATGACAGAAAAGAGCTAAGTACTACTACTACTACGACTAATGCTACGTAAAAGATATACAAGAGGCAGACTGAGCGAGAGGACGTAGGTATTTATGTAACTACAGAGACGCACACGCAAATTGCTGATGAAAGAAATACTACTGCTACTAGAAGATCCCAGAACAACAGAGATAGGACACAATGAACAAAAGGGTGCCGAAATACAATGAGATGTTGGGTTATTTTGGTGATACATACGTCACAAGAGTAAACTATACACCATATCGCGTAGCAAGGCGCTCCTGGATCACAGGAGGGAAGCTCGAAACCTGTGCGGCCCAACCTGCTTCATCGTGATGCTTGAAACCGGACAAAAGCTGTTGGAACATCGAATTCAGCTCTGCGGAGGGCTGATGCCACCTGATGATGGCATTGCAGAACCAGAGAAGACTCTGCGTTTAGAAAAAACAGTGTTAGCGCACACTAAAAAAGTGGGAATTTTGACAAACCTTAGCAATGCCCGCTGGGTTGGTCTGCACAAGAGTGCATAGACCACGGAACGCAGAGTCTTTCTCTTCATTATCACGAATCTCATACAAGGCTAAGCACCATGCTTGTGCAAACTCAGGCAAATGGGGAGCGACAATACTGGGGTGCATCAGCCCAATCCTTCCAATGGACACAGCAGCGTTCTCGTGAAGGCTGCGTGGAGCCTTCGGGTGCAGCAAGATAGGAATGAGACGCGCGATAAGGGGGTTAACCCATTGCTGGAACTCCAGGTCATCTAGAAAATGGCGTGTTTAGTGACTCAATATTGAGGATGGGCAAGTCTACTCACCACGCCCATAGCGCAGTGCTACTTCCCCAACAGACCAAGCTGCGTTATTGCATGCACTGATAAACTCGACCTTAGGCTCAGGGTCAAGTTGTTCGATAAGCTCCGCCATGATGGCAGGCAGATGAGGGCGTAGGAGCTGGAAGCAGCCCATCGCAAGGTCTCCGACGAGAGCATACGCACTCTGACGGACCGGTGCCTGAGGGTGTTTGAGGCACACCGTCAGTAGCTGCAGAAGGTTCGGGCTTGTCTGCCCAATGAGAGTTTCCAGATGCATGCCCATGCCCTGGGCAAGGCCCGATAGGAGATCCAGTGACACCACAAGGAAAGATTTGTCAGGCTCATCGAGGTCGGGGCTCTGCTGGTATGCTTGATACATGAGTAAGGATTGGTGGATAATGTTCACGCAGCGCTGGAAGACGGGTAGTGCGTAAGGGGAAAATGCCGGTCCCATGGCAATTGTGACGGACGCAATGCACTGGGATACCAAAGCATGAGAACTCAAAGTACTAACAAATCGATCAAGGTCATACCTCAAGAAGCGGAATCAAGTCATCGTCATTGTCCGACAGTTTGGCCCATCGAGACGTCAGAGGGGGCATCAAGATTTCCACATATGCGGGATTCTGCAATGCCCTACCGACAGCGTCGGCCAATGTGCCAACAGCATCATACAGTATAAGCGTGTTCTTGTGCTGATATTTTTCGAACGCAAACACCAGATTCCGGAGGACAGGTTCCAAATAGGGTACGAGCTCAGGCCCAGCATCTTCCTCTAACGTTGCGAATGCGCTACATCCTGCTTCTTGTACACGTTTGTTGTCGTCCAGAACCATTCGCAAGAGCTGGAGTCGTTTTAAGTCATCGCAATCACATGCGAAGTAGAAAATACGTACACCTTCCATGGTCGGGACGAAGTACGTGTTCTTATGTTGCTCCGATATAGGTTGCGTACACCAGCTTGCATACCGACCCAATGTCCAGCAGGCAATTGACCGAACAAGAGGCTATACACTCATTGGTCAATCGTCCCACACAGTAAGGGGGTAACGGCATACCTTAGGGTCGTTAAGTGTGTTGATTAGATACGGGACGAGGGTTGTCAAATGAGGTTCAATTGCATCAATGCAGCCTTGAGGAATAAAATCAATATACGACCACCAGATAAGAAAGAAGCATTAGCACCTTCTGCCATGGCGCCTAATGCCAATATGCCACTTTCCCTTTCTAACCACTCAGCACTCCAGAGTTTATTCTTTAAAGGACCCAGAAGCACGTTCAGTAACTCGGGCCCAAACCTCACAGCCAGCACATCCAGCGCAGCAGCAGCACATTTCCTCAAGTTCCACTCCGTAGACATCTCATCAGCAAAATCATCGTCATCAAGATCGTAGTCGTCCTCATCCTCATCGTCCAATGTCTCCTCCCCGTACGCGCCTCGCTTCCGCTCCTGTCCATTAGCTTGTGCTTGGTCCCGATCCAGACCGTGTGTTTTGCCCCCGTAATGACGTGGCTTGATGTCAGTTTCCTTGTCAGGGACATTGGTATCTTCTGTGTCGCCATCAAGCCAGAGAAGATCATCCTCTCCGTAAATCATGCAATCGAGCAATACTGGAGCAACTCGTCCTAGGAGAGGATGGAGGAATGCTGCGAGGTCAGGATCCTCGGCGAAAGTGAGCCAGAACTCGCAGGCTTCGAGGGCCACGCTTTCATTCTTATCTTTGGTCGAGTATAACATGTACTCTGCGACATTCGACATTTCCGGCATCAACTTCTCGGGGCGGGCTGCAAGAAGCAATACAAGAGCCTGGCAGACGTGTCTTCGGACAGATGGATCCTCGTCAGATGCGCGCTTGAATAGGCAGGCGATGAAGGCATCGATGTGGGCAAAAAGGGATTGAGAATTAATCGGCACGAAATATGAAAGACAGGCAACGGCATGTGACCGCATTTTCGGCATTGGGTGCTCAGATAGCACGAGGAACTTGGGGATCATGTAATCCAGAGGACGCGTTCCATTAATCTCAACATCCATTTTGCGAGGAAAATCCTCGCAAGCTTTCTCGAAAACGCTGAAAGCAGCCTGCGTGGTAATTTTCAGTATTCACAATCGAACAGTGACACAGATAATCATGGGATATGAACGTCGCGTGGTTTGGGACCGTTCGGGTTCAGCATGAAGTCACGTTCGATTAAATGCGACATTCGATAAGGAGAGCTGCCGAAGAGCCAGAGCTGCACTCGCATAGGCTTTTCCCGACTGTCAGGTGCCTCGAAATTCATGTGGAGGCACTTGCTCCGACGCGATCCCATGTTCCAGCCTTGGAATATCATCACTCGGACACTCACCTCCTGGAGAGCTGGATCAGGCGAATCTAGCATATTCACCAACTGCTGCAAGCAATCTGGCCAATTTCTAGGTTCAAGAGCACCAAGGAATGCAACAATATCATGACCGGCAGCATTCCTTATCAAAGGAGGAGAGCTGACGAAGGCTTGAAGAACAGCCGACTTTGCATATTCGGCTACCTCCGGAGATACGCTAAGGAGTAGACGTGCATTGTTCTTCAATAGATATCCAGCTATCGTGCGGATTTGGTCTTCCTCTTGGGGGAGAGCGGTTAAGATGTAAGCCAGATATGCAATATAATCTGGTACACGTGTAAAGGTGTTCAATTTCTATTTAAGCGGATGTTAACGCGCTGCAGATCATGGCAAGGAAAATGCATACATGAGTGATTGCTCGTTGTACATTGCCTTGCGTATCAGTTGAGTCGCGTATAGTCTGCAGGATCTCTTGTAGACCTGCAGGCTGCGGCGTCCAAGTAGACATCGTTAAGAGCCGTCAATGCGCGTGAAGTGTAGATTTAGGGGAACGCGCCGCAAGAAAGAAAGGGCTCAGTCAGAACTCTTAACCAGTGGCAGTAACGCTCTTTGCCTACACCTAAATTACTTTGTGTGGTTTTATTTGTCGTCGTGCGAACTGATAGGCGTAGTACACAAAGCACGTCACGCTTGTCACGAAACCAGACTCCTGAGTCACATCTTCGGGAAGCATAGGTAGTTCGCAGGTTTACTTCTAGACTTCGATTGGAAGCTGGTTTTACTGAACTTCCTGATAGTGTTACTAATAGCCAGTTAGCTGTGGTCTGGGGTTGAAACTTCCTTGATTATCATCGGCTTAATGATGCGACGATGATCAGGCTGAATCCTGCCTGATCAACACTGCCGTCGGACACATCCTTCCCCAAAGGACAGAGCCTTGATCAAGATGCATTGATGTCCAAGCAAGCTTCAGGCCTTCAGGGGCCGCGACCCGGCGCTCACACATTCATCGTGGGTCGAAGATGACTTTTTGTATATACTACATACAACTCTGGGGCTCCAGTACATTTTTCCCAAATAGAAATACAGTGCAACTAAACAAGTACATTCGCAGCCATTCGATGAGGTGGGCACCTTATCATCTCCTTATTAGGCTTTAGCAAAAACCGTTATGGTCTAGATTCTGACGAGAATATAATATCATAGCTATAGTGATTATTTTTTAGAATAATATGAGCGTGTCAAATCGAGATTTGATGGTCAAAATTTTCACCAGTGATTTGGTGTCATACCATATATTTTGTCGATTCTAACTTGACAACATGCAAGACTATATTCACAACTGATTGAGCCTTGGTTTATTGTGCTGTTTGAGGAGTAAGTAGTGCTGTCTCAGTGACCGAGCTCTACGGAAGCGTTTATGCATATGATCGGCGCTAGAACTCTGATTAGCAATTAATTAATTACCGACCAATGAAAAATTCCCTGTTAAGTAGTCCTAGGCTGGAAACGCACAAATCATGAGGAACGCACATGCTGTACCATACGGCAGTTACTTGCAGTGCAGTTCATTGCCGTACTCTTGGCTTGACCAGTTGAAGACAAAGAGAAGATACGTTTCAAGACAAACTTGTGTTCGTGCGCAGCCACAACTTGAAGGAGGCCTGCAGAATCTGATCATTTGTTGATCGCATCCTAGTACTAGTATAGAGCATTCCACCCTGCATCAATCTCATCGACGCAGCAACCTTGGACCGGGTACCCCTGAGCTCGAGGAGAATCGAGGCGGAGAGTTATTTGTGCCACTGAACAGGATCAATAGAAATTTGAGGCGGCCAAATTGTTTACAACGTCCTTGAGCGTCACTTTGACCATGCCCGTTTCAACGTTTCAATCTCATCCGCTGCCGCATCATGGTAAGTTTAGCCTGCTAGTACCCTGATTAGTATTACGTGTACGGCGGAGTGCGCGGAGTTCATACTAGGCATAGCCCAAGCATAGCCAGTCACTACATACATACACCACCTTGCCTTTGGTTGCGTTCCGAGCTTCAAAGTAAGTAGTTATAATCCATCAACATCTTGATTATAGCTTACCAATTCGAAGCATTTTGAAGTCATGGGCCAGTTAATGAACATACCTTCCAGGGACTCCGGTATTATACCCCAAGTCGGTTTGCCACCCGAACTTTGGTCGGCAATATTCGAGCATCTTCCTCTCCGAACCCTTCATGACGTTACCCTCACTTGCCACTCCTTTCGTTATCTCGCGCAACCCCTCTTGTTTCGCTCCCTGACATTCTGTCCCTACTCTCTGGACGCCAACAACCAGCGCTTCATTCACCGTCTCGAAACTGTAAAGCGTACAAAGCGCCGCATACAATTTTGTTCCTCAGTACGCATCGCCCATGCTGTTCGTGAATGCAAATTTTATCCCCGATATATTGTTGGTGCTGTTCTCAACACGGCGATTCCATATAATGTGCTTTTGGATATACTACTCGATACCCTACCGCTTTTCGTCAATCTCCAATCGCTATCGTTCATGTTCGTGGACCTCAGCCAGTCCCAGATATCAAAACTATGCGCGCTACGAAGCCTAGGGAACCTTTTCTTAGGCAATTGTACAGTGGAACATGTCCTATCGCTTTCATCTCCCAAATTACGGCTTGCCAACTTGACCATCATCTGTGATAGCAAAAATATGCTTGGGAACGGTCAGAACGGTCATGGACTATCTGTTTTCTCACCCGACCACATACGTTCCGTCTCTATAATCAACCCAGTCGCAGCCTCACAACTCCTAAACAATTTCATAGGAAACGCATCGCAAGGCCTGCTACAACTCCGATGCCTCACATTACCTTGCAATTTAGAAGTCGTGCGCGCTTTCCGTCCTATACTTCATCTCATCCCAGAGCTAGCCGAACTCAAATTCGCCCGCCCCTCTCAAATCCAACACAACCTTCCCAGAGATGAAAATTTCTCCCTGTCTACGCATTTCAATCCACTCAAGCCCCTCTCGAAATACCAAGGTCCTCGTCAGCTTTTACCCCACTTTGTTCGCCCTGGTGCTCTCGAACATCTCAACTTGTGGAGTACACGCCCCGTGTCCACTGATGGTTCGATGAGTCCCTTGGAATTGCACGGAGCACTTGCGGGTGGCAATAAACTCGTGAGTGTATGCGATCCGGAGGTTCTCAAGACTGTACAGATGCTGGAGTTGAGCGTCACGCATGTCGATGCCCTCATGCTCCATGTTATTTGCATTCGCTTCCCAATACTGCGATCATTATACGTGTTTGCAGCAAAAGGCTTCTTTCCTGGTGCTGTTACGCAAGCGTGGGACCCTGAGGTATATGTCAAATCGTCCCTCCTCTATTTCGGGCTAAACTGTGTGTTTCAGGTGATAATGGACGCCCTTTTGACCCTACCTCTTCCCTCCACCATTCGGCATTTGCGACTCTCGTCGTATTCAGCTGGATCACGCAGTGGAACTGCCACGGAAGACCGCCTTGTAAGACACAAACAAGACCTCCGGGTAAAATATCCTAATTTAAGCTCTGTTTCTCTGGATGAATCGGACATCGACCTAACGTGGGATAGGAGTACAGTGCTGCTCCATTGCTGAGATTCGAGGATTCGTTCAGTGCACAGCCTGCATTTGATTGACCTATATATATGTATCTATGCATAATTGTATACGATTTATTTCGGGTTGCCGCGGACTACTGTCTCCGAATAGGATGTTTCCCAGTCATTCCCTTCACCCGTCCTGTCGTTCCTGTACCCACCGACGATCTTCCACAATGCACTATCATAGCAAGTTCTTTCACACCATTGCTCTCCAAGCCCATGCTCATAGATACACTATCACTCCTCGTCGTCCTTGCAGTTTGTTCTACAAACCTAGCATACCCCGTAAGCAGAACCGATGTGATAGTTACTGTGACAAACGATGAACTCATTCTCATCAACGTTGGTTCAGTGTGCCGGAATATAGATGGAAAGGGTGTTAGTAGGGGATAGTGGATGCCGTCCCCACGACATGGATGTGTTCGGATGCACACCATACGATTGAGCTATACTTGAAAATCAGAGCTTCCTGGAGGCCAGAGGAAGCTCGAGGCATCTGGCCATGCTATCTGATTCGGAGCGTCGGATATGTAGGGCGGAGGCAGAGGTCAAGACCAGAAAATTCTATTGAGCCAATTATGAAACACAGGAATGCGGATTTGCTTGATTGCAGGACTATTAAACGCGATACTCGTATTCTATGGAAGAGCCAGCCATTTCTCGAGCAATACAGGGAAGTTGAGAGTACCAAGACCAGTAACTGGATCCCATCCAACGGTCGCGTTGTAACCTTCGGTACCACAGCCCGGGTTTGACCCTTCGGTAATGTCATTGAAAGCACCTGCGAAATCAGTAGAGTAGATCTAACACCATAAATTATCAACTGAGGCGGGCAAAAGGGCAGGAACATACCGTAGGGTTAATGAACCCAATCGGGCTCTTTCCTGCAGCGAGACGGGCATCGTTGATCATCGTAAAGATGGCGCCGCTAACTGGTGAAGAACAGGACGTTCCGTACACGAGCTCGAATTCACCGTCGACAGCGACAACGTAGTTCTGACGGGAAACAATAAACGTTAAACCCCGCGTATCCATGCGACTTGTAACAGACACTCACAGCTCCGTTGGCAGCAATGTCAGGTAAAGCACGAGACTGATAGATAGCTTTAGTTGATTGAACATATCACATTCACTCTGACACTTACCATGCCAGTCGAGTTCCACATAGTTGCGGGGTAGTTGGGAGGATAATTTTCCAGATAGTAATCGACAGCGGTCTTCTGGTACGAGGGCATCGCGAAGTAGTTACTGAAGCCTCCACCCGAGTAGATGACTTCCATGCAAGCCATTTCAGGTTGAGCGTCGAGGACACTTGCACCTGGCTTGACCATGGTAGCGCCGACAGATGTGACGTAGGGGCAGACACCAGGGAATGTGGGATTGAACATTGTACCGTTTACAGTCTGAGTGCCTGTTGTCGTGTGAGAAGATAGAAGTGAAAATTAAACTAAAGGTATACCATCGGGGTTCAGGCAAACATCGCCATTACCAGCAACACCATCGTCTCCAGAGCTGTACAGGATGGTAACACCCATCAAGCCAAGCTTCGCATACTCTGCGCACTGGCGCTCAGCATAGAACGGAGTGAGATCGGCCTCGTTGTACCCATATGATGTTGATATAACGTATGCGGGCGTAACAGTGCCACAGTCCTCGGGCCCTATCAAAGCATCCAAGCTTATTGTATTTCAGATCGAAGAATGACAGGGACTTACCCTCATAACCCCCACCGTATGGGTCAGGATATTCGGCGTCCTCAGAGTAATCGTCACCGCCCTCGAACGTGCAGTATGACCCATCAATGGCGTCGAGGAAGTTGTTGAAAGAAGCCCCTGTCAATGTGGTCAGCGATATGTTTACGGCGTTTTCTCCTGTTCTCATCCTACCTTCCACCATGTCACCAGTTTGATAAAGAGTGACGTTTTGCTTGCCAGTGACCAATGTCATACCATATTGGAGATCGAGATCCGACTCGCCGTTGTAGTCGAAACCTTGGTACTCGGTCTGTGCATACCCTGCAGCATGTCTTTATGGTTTGATGAAAGAAGAACGTTAAGGTAATTACCTCCATCAATGGAAACCATGACTGGCTCCTTTCCGATGAGATCAGTAGAATAGTTCATGGCAAACATTTGCAGGTCGGATTGCAAGTACGCCTGAGGAGTGTATTCCACTAGGTGATGAATTAGCTCGCATGGTTACCAGTGGAATAGAATCCATACCGACGCCGAAGCTGTTAATGTCAGTAGAAACAGGTTCGTATACAAGTCCATATAGAGCTCTCAAGCAGATCGGAGTGATGTACTCGTCACACTGCTCAAGCTCAGTCACTAGCTGTGAAATAGTGCCAGTAGTCTTGGGGGTGATTCCTACACCAGGTTGACCGAGTGAGTGAGCGGCTTCCGACGGACTTCCAGATCGACGCTTGAGTTTCGCGTCGAAGCTGACGGAGGGCAGGACAAAATCAACATGAGCACTGATCTGCTCAGGGAGATGATAGGCCTCGCAAGCTAAAAAGTGGTGAGTGAGTGCCACAATAGTATCCTCTACGAAGATACTGACCGACGTGCTCCTGTCCAGAAACATGAGTATAAACATTATACTCTGTGTTCATGAGCCGTTCCGCTTCTTCGACCGTAACATCGACGTTAATCCAACCTTTGGTGGAACTTACGCGAATGCGCTCGCTCGCTAGCCCATTCTCAACAAGCCAGTCTCTAACGGTGGAGATAGATTCCTCTGAAGGTGAAAATTTTCGTGCGATCTCTCCTGCACTCCAGTGCTTGCCATAGTTGGATGACTTCGGGTGAGAAACATCATAAAGATATTCATCGATGAATTCGAGGTTATTCTGTTTCAGAGCAATGCGCAGAGGAAGTGTTGCTGCACTCTCGTGCCTTCGAGTTTGAGACCATCCAGCAGGAATGGCGCTGCGCTTCTCATGCACATTGTATGGGCTGAGAGCGGGCCTCGCCAAGGAGGCTACTGCGAGACTGAGGGTGACGAAAGTGGTCAATGAGCAGCGCATGTCGACGACCGAGACGACCAGAAGCTGACAACAAATCAATCACCAGCCATATCTTTTATAACTTTCTCGAGCACAGAAGCAGCATGGTTATGCGCCAGGATTAGACTGTAAGCACGCGAAACAGAGTCTCCTCGATGCGACACCCTCTCAAGGGCTTCACACACTGCGAGCTGTTTCCCCGAGAAACACATGGATGAGATACTCCTGGATTATACTGTCCACAGTCGAGAAGAGATACCAGAAAGGCCTCCGCTTTTGGTTAGATCCCTGATTGCCTATCGTAGATCAACATAGTTCTTCGACAAGGACGAGCTGTTACGGTGAAGCCGGTGATCGTTAGTTGATTACCAGCTACTCAGGAGCACCTTTCAATAATCTTTAAATCGCCCGTAAGTGGCTTGGGAATTAGGCATGAGGTACGGTAGCCTGTACAGGCAAAAGGAAATGTTCCCAGAAGTAGGATTTCAAAGTGTGCCATAACTTGATCGATTGGACCAATACTGTGGGTTTGTCAAAACACCGTGACTGCACAGCCATACAGACACTCTGACTGTCGGGCTCTCCCGGGTCGGAGCCGACGGACTACTCTTCCTGTGTCCGTAAATGATGGAGCTGCAGATTTTCTGAAAGTGCAATACAAGCTTGCAGAGATTGATTGTATAAATGTCCCAGCTATCTCCAGTCCCTTCCCCTTCTTCAATATCTACGCGGATTCTTTCGACAGACTAGTCCTTTTATTTATGTACCCTCGCACAGGGCAACCGGGAGTGCTCAATCCCAACGGCTGCGACGATTTTCCCTGGTGCTAGCCAGCAAGAGGCGTCACCCATGTGCTTCAACTTGAAGCGCGAGATCTCATTCTCTACACCCATAGTAGGAATTGTGCACGGTATCACTCTTCTTTTTGACAAGTGGAGAATAATGGGCTTGCAATACCCCACGTTTCAGGTCGCACAAGACGCACAAAAGCTTCTGACTTTCGGTCCTAAAGCATCTGTTACCAATATCGTGACAGTTGCTTGCGCACCGAATGTCCCACTCCGATAACTTCCGTCAGGACGCGTCCCAGTCTCCCAGACAAGTCCCAAATAACACATGCTTGATTCCCAACCTGGATTTCGCTTTACATTCCACGGAAAAGTTACTCGGGTTGCCATGGACTACCGTCTTTGAATAGGATATCGTTTCTCAGCCATTCCCGTACCCATTGATGAGCTCCCATGACCACAACGCACTAGCAAGCTCTTTCACGTCATCGCTCTCCAGTCCCGTGTTCATAAGCACACCATTATTCCTTCGCGTCCTTGCAGTCTGTTCCACAAACCTGCATTGAAGTTGGTATATAGTATGTAAGGATCCTATATATTTTGAATTTTATATTTGGCCATCTACGCTCACATAAGCTCAGGTAACTAAGTTCATCGATGCTAGATGGCTCAGCTACCAATGAAACGAAAACGTCCCGAATCAAAGTCAATGTCCGAAATCAAAGCAAAGCTCGTAAACTCGCTGGCAACAGGTACGCATAAGTGTCCAAAAACTTGTATGTCACTTTATCAGAGGGAGCGGCAAACATTGAAAGACCTTATACGTCGTTTGTAATCTCCTCAGGTATGTCCTGCAAGCCGAATACTATCCACGTGCCATGCCTGCGCTAATCCGTGACAATGGCCTAGGTTCTATTGTCGCACTATCCAGCTGCGGGGGTAAGACACCTACTTCTGTCTCACTCATGTTGCGCACAATACGTGCAAGTGGGGGTAGCACACCCACGTAAAAACGCGTCCGATATTGTGGACAAAGCCCCGCGTCGTCAGAAAATAAGCGCTGAGCCGCCCGTTCCAAGACCTCTCGAACACAATCGGCAGTCTTGCCCTCAAGGAGCGAGGAGGTCTCGTCACTATATAATAAAATCGCTCGGTCACGTGTGTTAGAGACAAACGCGAAAGACATTCTCATTGGCTGGCTATGTACCTTTCATACGGGAGGACTCACACACCAACTTGAAGGAGCACGATGGAAATTACTCCATGTGACCCTCAACCATTCACGTTTCAGCGAGCTATCTCCTTTAACACCGAAGTTTCTGCCGATGGTATGTTATCACGATTCCGGAGACGCATATCCAAGCTCTGCTACTCGTCCTTGAACATTAAACATCAGAGATCAGTCGTCTTCAAAACCCCATATTCCATCTAAAACGCACGCAAGAAGAACTCCAGGAATATGAGGACGACCCCAGATATCATCCTCCTGAACCGGAACCTGAAAGTAGAAATGGTAGGTATGGTGTATTTGGGACTGGTGATAATGGACTCGAGCCCTTGGACGCACCTCTCCCGGGAGACAAGTCGGGTCATCGAACTCGACTGGAACATGAGGAAGAAAGCGATGTGGGTCTGTGGTCCTACGTTAACTTGATCATAGTAACTGCCGCATTGTACATGTCATCTAATCACTTTATGCGTTGGTTAAACAGGATGTCGCGAATCGATCCTTCAAGTGCCTGGTTTTTAGAAAAATTCCAATCTCTGTCCTATGGAGAGTCATACTCTATGGAGGACAGTTCATTCTAGTCTAAGTGCCTGGTTAATGTGCGTATGAAACGGGCTCTCAATTCCAATGTGAATGATTCTTCGTATTAATTAATCACCGATTCTAGTTCTGATATACACGTTGGTCTGAATATGTAATAGAATGGTAGAAGTTGTAGGTGGCAAACTCATAAATCCTTCAGTAACAGTAAAACGGAAAATGACTATCATACATCACTCCTTGCCGGGTAGATTGAGGTCACTAAATGTGCGTTGTCCACACGGTGGACATTGTCGTCTTGTCCAGGATCGTGCTAAAGCCACCCCCTTTGGCTCGCAGTGCAGCCAATGCTTCGATCACCCATACTATAACAATTATCACAGCCAGTCATGACCGTCAACGCGGAAGGCATGCAGCACCTATACTAGCATGATGCCCGTCGATAACTTGTGTGGGGGTGGTTTTTTCACCATTGGCCGGCCTGCAAGGCATAGTAAGACTGGCAGAACCAGCGAGTGCGCTACTAGCTTACTTTCTGCCCACGACGGCGAAAACGTAGAGCGTAAGGGCTCCGTTTGAAAGGAAGGCCACACAAGCCAAGATAGTTATGATGTTGACAATGACATTGTCGGACCCGAAGCAGGCGATAAAGATAGCTGCACCAAATGAAATGTCATACTCATAAGTAGATCTAAACACACCTAGTGCCTCACTTACCCACAAACAAAAAGCAAGTGGCGACTGACAGACAGATTGAGGGGTATGCTAACCATAACAGCAGCGCGATGACTTGGTATCGTGGCATGTACTGTGCTGTGTGTCAAATGGTGAGCCAGCCCAAACAAACTCACTCACCTTGAGGGTTTCCATGTCTTTGTGAGCGGTACTAGTCTCATAGATAACAAGTACAGCAGATCCAGATATTACGCTGAGCAATGCAGCATCGAATGAAATCATGGCGATGATGTACGAGATTGGAGAGTTATAAGCCATCAAATGCGGCACGGGAGGCGGTGACGACAGGAATAGAGTAGTAGTTGCGAGCACGAGCCCGGCCTGAAGTCTGGTCATTGAACGCCAGCCATGAAGTCAGATTATATGACATACAGTGACGTTTGTGTTCTGGAATCGATTGACCATAATTGAGACATGTTCCTTCCAGTCTTTGTTCTTTGTATCTTTCCAATGGTCGAGAGACTCCCGAGAGACTGCGATAATGCACAAGATTTTGAATGCCAACTTGAGAATAGGATTATTGGGAGCTCGACAGTTTTCAGGGACTTGAGAGACGGAATTTGCAGACTCGGACGTCGCCATGGTGGAGGTGATTCGAGTTGCTTTTGAAAGCTGAAGGGTATTTAAAAATGCTATATATAATGTTTATGCACGATGTATCACTGCACAGAACTTGGTACCTCAAGATCGTGAGAACGGAATGTTATCGAACCACCCATCATTTGCATTGGAGTGCGAGTGCTTTAGAGTGGGTTACGTTGATTGCGCCTTTACGTACGTCGTAATGACATGGTCTGGATATATGATTGTCATGTGTGATGGTATATAACACAATATGACTTTCTCACCAGTCCTCTAAGTTGAGATGGCCCCAAGTCAAGCCCAAGTGCGGAGTAACTGGATATAACTCATTCCGTTTAGGAGCCGAGTCGAAGTTGCAGCCGTTGCGGAACCAACGGGCGTGACAGTCATGGCATCACAATTAACGGCAAAACCCGATTGTGTTCTGCTCAAGCAGCCACTGAACTAGAATGCAGACTCGGACACGTCGACGCGCCCGTCGTTGTCGCACATGACGTCAAACTCGACTTCTACCTGTACAGCTCTTAAGACGCGTGCGCTGTCGATCACAAATGATACAAGCGATTGTACAACAGTGGAGCCCGCCATAACAATCCCATCAGAACCCAATGGCCGTACATCCATAGGAGCGCCCAGAGCAACGAGGTACATACTAATAGTACTGATTCCGCAGCAAATTGCGTTTGCGCATCGATGTCTTTGTAAGTTTTAGAAAATTTGGACACATTAATGCCACGGTGACCTTGAAAGAAGCGCGCTTGAGAGCAGGCAGGCTAAGCTTGATTCTCTCCATAGAACAGCTTGCTTGGGCCTGCATGCACAACCGGAGTTTGAACCTTGATAAACGAATCGTGATTCACGAGTCGTGACAAGTTGTTTAACTCTGAACCTGTTGAGCGTTTGCCGATTACAACCCGTGGAGTTCAGCAAATTTAGCTCATCGCGAAGCCTAGTTTAAAATGGTGAGCTCGCAGTGGAACAAAGGGAGCGGCAGGGAAGTCAAATTACTGACTGTATCTCGTTTCTCTCTAGCCACTTTCTGGCACAACGATAATGATATACATCGGCAAGGGAACCGCACGAAGCATACACGAAGATGGCAGGCTGAAATAGACAACTCAAGCGCCTCCACTGATGGTCGGCGTGGAGTTCGACGCTAGCGTTGATGGCATAAATGCAGTGCACAGGTTACGGACACGAAAATAAGTTACCATGGACCAGGCAACCACAGGCCTTAGACTTAGTGCGGCGAAGTATCATCACTACATCCTATGTAGCGCCTCCTGCCATGCGCCAACAGCTGCCAAAGATGTTGTCAACCCTCCGAATAGCGCCAGAGTCAAAGATGGTTCCCGTCCTCCGCACTCATAGAGCTTTCCGTCTCTATCACAACTTCTAGAGGCTCTCGGCTCCACGCCAGATCTCAACTCCATTCTTGGAGTTGTTGGCAAATTAAAGGGAAACAGAGTACCTACCGATTCGTGGGTGCTGATACAGCTAATCTTAGCCATATTCCTGCGATGGAATCGGCTCATGCAATTTACTTATTTCCCTAAAGACAAGGAACTCCCTCTCCCTACCTATCAAAACAAGATCACGAACTGATAACCGTCTCGAGTTCTCCAAGGATTGGAGCGCGATGTCAAGTCAACAACACTCAGGGGAAGATCTGACCACAGTCCCCCTATCCCCGCACCAGCCATCACAAAAATGCCAACATGCACTGCTCGAATTTCTGATTTCTGAACATGCGTATGCAAGACTCGTCAAGAATGTTTCTATGATGTTATCCGGTGAGTCCTCCTGTTTCTTTTAACCGCTTTGAAAATTATTCTAATCGATCCCAGTTCATTTTCCGCCACTCAGTTTCTCATGTAGTTCAGAAATTTCACACCCTGGGTCTGGCTCCTATGACTCTCTGGTTATTCAACTTACTAATCGCTAATTCAGTTCGCGCACTCGCACACCCCGACACCTTCAGTACACTACCGTAGCTCACGCCTAGGCAACATTGATGCCATCGTTAGCGATATCGTACAGCCCCCTGCACTACCCCCCACTAACATGAGAACTGTACAGGTGCTGGTGATGTAGCTTGCCAGAATGTCCCGGCACCATGCGTCCAGCTGAGCGAACGCGCTCTTCGCTTCCTTTGTTCGCTTTCTTCTCTGCCACATCGTCGAGTTCGTCATACTTCGCATTTCCTCACTCATACCTTTTTCTTTGGATCCACCCACCGTTCCCTTCAATTTGTGTTTGCACTATATTTCACATTTTTAGTTCCTTTTTAATCGAGCATTATTGCATTATGGGGTACCAATGCATGTTTCGTTTCGAAGCTGCTCAAGAGTATTCGCCCTCTTGAGCGGCTCCACTTGCTCGGACTACTTAGGCTCAGTCCTACCCCGAGTTAATGCCCGGTCCAGCCCAACCTATCAGCGACTCTTACCTGATGTGTCCAGTTGCGCTGCTCAGAGTACCTGTATTAATAATGCCTTGTCGGGAACGCCTGTGAAGAAATCTTTAAACCTCAGACTGACAGCCGATTAATAATGTGCTTGCGTGGAAAAACCTTGTCACCCGCGAGGGAACGTAGTAGCACGTGCAGGGTGCACTGGTTTCATAAACTTTGTTATTAAATGGTATCCTCTTGAAAAGTATCATATGCAATACGCTGCAGCAAGCCTGGATTTGGGTCGGTCCTTCTAGTCCTGACTCCTGGTCATCATCCCAACTTGACAACTGCCAGTCCCACCGAACGCGTGATACAATCCCTACTACTTCAACTCACCTTTCGGCATCGAACTCGGGACACAATGTTGGGCCGGCAGTCTCACGACAGTTTGCGCCTTCTGGCCAGGATACCCTCGATGCCAGTTTTTAACTTGAGGTTACCGCGCAGCCAGTTGACGACGACGTTAGTGCTGTCGGCCTCCAAATATATCTTCCTGGTCTTGCTATTGATTAATCTTCGGTCTCTACCGTTTGCCTGGCACAGTGAGTACGCATTCGTTTTTGCTAGTGATGAGTCTACCAAACGCAATGGCTTCTTTGAGTTCGCGTGTTCCTACCAGTTCTGCGACTCCGTCTCCAGTACTACCTCCTACGACTTCGCATCTTGTTCAAGTCCAAAGAGCTTAAGGCAAAGATCCTTGCCGACTGGGGCGAAGGTTTATGCCAGTTGGCACAAACCCCTTCGAGCTCGTGACCATTCATCATGGCTGGACGAGTACGTTTTAATCAAAGTCTCTCATGAAATGTAAACTTACCTGACTTTAGGCGTGGACGACGCCGATTACAATGGACACCTCAGCAATTCCAGTTACGCGAAGGTAAGGGTTCAGTACACTCAGTCATTCAAGTAGCACAATGATGACAACCTTCTTTGCTCAGGCCCTTGATGCAGCCCGTTTGAAACTGGTTCTGAAGGCTTTCCCTGCTTTCGCAAGGAGTGGCGGGTGGATGGCTCTGGGTTGTACGTCAATTTCACTCCACATATTTCTCAATCGATATTCATTCCACATGTAGCTACTCACTTTCAT